>NW_010421671.1:0-17853 GCF_000710305.1 Buceros rhinoceros silvestris | reverse complement strand
GGCTCAGCGGCACAGGCGGTGGGGAGGTGCGAGAACGTCAGGGCCATCGGGCAGTCCGCCCACCAGAGGGAGGTCCCGCAATACCAGACCCAAACGTTGTGCAATCCACACGAGCCAAGGCGGGCAGAAGCCCCCGGCCGGTTACTAGCAGCTACCAGAGCTCGAAGGACCCTGTCACACAGTTGTTGTGACCCTTTGGTTAGAAGAATGACCTTTCTTTAATCCTGAGGTAGTCTCTACTGGGTGACATGACTGTGGTTAAGGATTCAGGGACAAATACTGTGTGCACAGGGATGCAGCCTTTGTAAGCATAAGGTACAAACAGTGCTGGGGTCCTCTGCCCAGGCTGAGCGGTAACTAACAGGCAGGCTCGTTCCAGAGGCTTGGCCAGGTATCATACTACGTATCTATATACTGTAGTTTGAGTAAACTATCAATTCTCTCCCAGTGTGGACACAGAAGCTAAGAAATTTCTGTGACTTTCGAGAAGCAGCGTCCTCTGTAATTTCCAAAGCATTGCATATTTTAAGTATCATGCTCTGTGTATTAAACTTGATACTACAGAAGCATTTGTTACTAGAGAATTAAAATAGTCATTGCTCTGTTATAGAATTGTGTAGATTATCCTGATAGGAATGTGGACTCCATTATATTAGAAATTGTATTCAAAAATCTTAACCACTCTAGTGAACTCTGTTCTAATTTCCACTGTCTAGGTTCTCAAATACAATTCCCTTTCTAAAAGGTTTTTCAGAGTTATGCTATTAAAAGTGGGACCAGAAATACATAATTTCTCTGCTTTTCCCCAACTGTAATTCCATGTAATTTCCGGAATTACATGACAGACAGGTGCTAAAATGATTTTCAGTGAGAGACAGAAAATAAGAATTACCTTGCTGCTGCTCTCCTTTTCCAATCTAGTCCCAGTTGAAAACCAGTAACACAAAGTTATCTGACATTTTCAAACAATGGTAAGAAAAGAAAAATATAAATCTATGTAGATAGAAAGCTTCTATGCAGATTTGGGTCTTAAGAAAAGTTGACATCTCTTTTGGTTATAAAAGCGCACAGTTCCGAGACATAAGTACCTCCTCTACAAAATACACGCTTCTGGCCAGGTGTAGACAAAGTCATAACCTGGCAATAGCATAACCCAAGTCAGCTCAGTTACAAGCTCTGAATATTACTGCAAAATGAGAATTCGGCTCAGCAGTATTCACCCTCAGTTATAACTGTTGTGCCTGCTTTGAATTCCAGTTACCTCACTTGGAGATAGGATTAAACACAACAAGTAGGAATGATAAGATCCCTTCTTGATTCAGGAAAGGGGGCTAATTTTGATCGCCTATGGGTCATGAAGTATTTAATGATAACTTTCTACAAGTGAATGGAGAAGTCCTGATTTAATACTGGTAGGTATTGTTTAAACCTGCCAGCTCCAGTTTCCTTCAAAGATTGATATTAGCCTGGTATTTTTTCTTGCCTTCTTACCTGAAGCAATTGACAATACTGCTGTGTGAAAGATGCTGTGTCCCTCCACAACAATTGCTTCATTTCAACAGCAGTATTTTTCTGAAATAAATGTGGCACTTTTGCAACCTGTGAAAATGGAACTAACCCACCGACATCAGCATGAGTTAGTACTACCCCTGAGAACAAAATGGAGCTGGAAGACCTTTTAGTTGCTTCTTACTAAAAGACCTTTTATCAGAAAGAAATATCATTACCTCAATGGCCCCATGGCCATTTCAGAGGTATATAAACATTTGCTACCTATCTGTAAGCCATTCAATTACTTAGATCTTGATACTGTGTAAATATTTAACTACGATAGAGGATATAAATCAGAGAAAGTGATTCTGTTTCATTCCACTGGTAGCAGTAAATTACAGACTATTCAGCCTACTGGGCTACACCCAAAGAACTGCCTGAGCTATGAACATAGGCAGACATTGAAGTTTCCTCTAAAGCAAGTCCTAATTAAATTCAGAATTCACAGGGGGAAGACTAGCAGTATACCACAACTCCAGAAACCAGGAGCACTTCCAGACATTTTCACTGTGTTAGTCAGAAAGAGAGAGGCTCCCAGCACCTTTACTTTGGATTAGTTCTCCAGGAAATGAGACCGGAATACATGAAGGAATTGGAAGAGCAGATGCTATTGAGTTTGAGCCCCTAGATGATGACAACACAGGCAGCAATGAAAAGGAGTGGCTGGTAAATTCTGATCTCATTCATTTTCTGGAATAGGTAATCAGATAGGTCTGAGTATAGAGGCAGCATCATGATAAAACATAAGACCAGTCAGCCCTTGTGATTCAGGTTTCTGTGCTGTAACAAAGGTCCAGGAGCTGCCACAATGTGCTGCTACTCCAGAGATGCCATGCTGGAGTCCCCAGCACAACAGGGACATGAGCTTTGTTGCATCTCATTCCCTAAATGTACTGCAAATTGAAAGTCAAACTCGAAGGACGTGGCTATTTCTATGAAAATAACAACTGCAAATGCATGGGCTCATACTCATCTTTAGAAGCAGCCCCCAGGGAATAGTCACTGTCACCATTCTCCAGTGAACTGCCCCTGCAATAATACCCTCTTTTTGGCTTTCTAATATACATGTCTTGGTGCCAGACCTGGGACAAGGGCAATCTGTCACTCTTCCCTATTTCTAAGAGATACCTTACACTACTGCTGGCTGGTGCTCTGTCAGGACTTGTTTATTCTCACATTCTCATTTCTGCCTGTGCTATCCTCTTCCATGAAAACAATTCATCCAGAGGAGTAATTTGTGTCATCCTAGTAGCTTACAAAGCACTCCTCCAGTCTGGAAAAGGACACCAAGGAGCCTACAGACCAGCTATCTTCAGAAAACAAAGTAGGAATGGGATGCTTCTACCAGGAACTTGTGTCCAAACCTACCAGTAACATGTCATTGTCCCAGGGCACCTCTGTAAGGGCCTCTGCTTACCCTTTTTGCTTTGCTCTGGAATAGGAACTGTAGCAGAGAGGAAAGCAAGGTTGCTCACCAAAAAAAGGACAAACGCAGTTATTTCCATCCTCTTATGATTGGGGTTTATCCTTCCTGCTTGCAGTGCCATCTCGCCAGTGCCATCTGGTGGGCCCCAGCTCTACAGGCCCACGTGTATGGGAAGGAAGAGGAGAGTGCAACCAGAGGGCTTCCCCGAACAGTCAAAATCTTCTGCAAGAGAGCATGGCTGCAGATGAGGCACGCATAAACTCCCAACACTTTTCTCAAAAGCTTTTCCAGGCTGCATGGCCTCTATTTGGAGGTGCTGACAGTGGAAGTTAATCTACCTCTGCACAGGCATTAGAAATAAAATGCCATTTGCCTGCCCTCCTTTTTACTTGGACCACATGCAGGTACAAGTTTAACAAGTGTCTGCAAGCCCCAGTGCATACAAACAAGCCTTGTGCAGCATGATATTTTGGTTTTCTCTACCCCCCTTATTGCCTTCCCTGGCTAAAGTCGAAGAAACACTGAAGCATCCAAGTAAATCAGCCTATTGCATTTTCTCATCAGCTTAAAGTGCTCTCCTTAGTGCCAAAAAAATGACAATTCTGTGCTGAACCAGACTTGCAGGATAGTTGTATTGAAGCTACTTCTTTTTGCCTTGCCTTCTTGAAAGGCATGTTGGCAGGGGAACGTCTCCAGATTCTCAAGTCCAGTGCACTGTACTGAGCACACAAAATATGTTCCTGGCTCTGACAGCACAGAGGGCATCCCAGCATGAATCTGCTCCATGAGCAGTTGCCTGCTACCATGGTCCTTCTAAAACAGGTCAAATTAATTGCACCAATACTGATAGCTGCTAAAGTAAACCCTGTCAGAAGATGGGAGCCCAAATGTGCTTGGTGTTAGCCACCCTGAGGGACAGAGTTGAACACTGTTAACCACCCTGAGCTGAAGACCTTTAGGGCTGAGTCCCAGCAGCCAGAGCCCTGGGCTGATGGCAGTGACTCAAACCCTCCTGTGTGGCTTAGGAGATGAACAATGAGGCTGGGGGTTGCACTGGGGCAAGGGGACTTCCTAGGATAGCACAGCTGCTCCCTAACACAGGATGCAGGTGATTTATTAAAGAAGCAGCCAACCTAGCATACCCAAGAGTCACACTCCGCAGCACTACACAGCCCTCTGTCCCACATCTGAGCAGTTAAAACCTCCACAACTACTTCAGTCACTTGAGAAGCTCAGGTTGCCTATGACTAACTGCAGCCCTTCATCCTGCTCTCCTCTTCCACAGCAAGGTGCACACACACAGTGACAAGGAGGAGGGGTGTGGAACCCCAAATAAAAAAAGAGGGTGAGGAAAGTGGGTTATCCAGTGATGGAAGCAGCCAACATATACAGTTATCGTTATTTGTAATATTATTTGAACAGGTCAAACCCTCCTGTAAAAAGCAAAAAGCAGAGCATGAACATCAGCTCAGAAGGAATTCATCAATATGTGCTTGGGCATAGTTCAGAATTATCACAGCAGTTTGGGGAAGTTTTAGAAGGATAGGACAGAAAAGTATAACCTTGTCTGAGTCCAAGTCAGGAGAGATAACATGTGCAAAGGGAGCAGCAGTCAAAGCTGGAGTAAAAGAGCAATAGTTGCACGTATTTCTTTCCTAATAATTTTCAGCCCGCTCTGGAATTGGTTGTTCATTTCAGCATGGATGCACGCAGCAGTTTGTGACACACTGTGCTGTTTTGCTCTGCTGGCTGTGTTGTGCCTGCCAACATTTGCTGAGAAGTAACAGGTCACACATGGTGTCAAAAAATACCCCTGGCAGAGCACATAGAAAAAGGCATTGTATTAGTGGCAATGAATTCAGACCTACTGATGGTGGAATTAATGAATTCCACGGTTGGCATTTTCTTTGCATCCCAGCAGAGGCTACAACGAACAAAGCAAACGTACTGGCCACTAGCCCATAGGATCTGCAAACCATTCTTGTCCAAGACAGCTGGAAGCCCATTGCCTTCCCTGACAGGCCCTGAAGGGGAGAAGGGAGTTGCATGCAGTGCTTACCCAAGACCTCTCCTCTCCTCCTCAAAAGCAACAGGAAACCAAGAGACAAGGAAGCAAGGAGGTAAGTAATGCTCATGGAGGAAAAAGGGCAATGAATGGTAAGAGGCATTTTATGATTATTTTCCTTTAGCTTTCTTGGTTTAAGCTCTTTTTGATCTAGCTACAAGAGAGGAACATCTTCAATTCATATTAGCCCTAAAGCTAAAACTCTCTCCCGAGCAACAGCAGCCACTCAGCCTTCTCTCTTCTCCTGAGTGGTTTTCAGTCCCTTTTAGGAAACTCTCAGAGATATTAATGTTGCCCTTTGTCTTTCCGTTATCTTTATGTTAAGCAGAGACAACTAAGGATACATATATTTTCGCATAAGGACAAAATTTCTCACAATAAAAGCAAACACTGCAGCAAGGACTCGGGTAAGTGATGTCCATCCTTGGTCAGAAGGTGGCTAGGCTAGGCCTTGAGTATCCTGATTCAAGTCTGAAGTTAGCCTGTTTTGAGCTGGAAGTTGGACCAGTAAACTTCTTTAGGTCTTTCTACCTCAGATTTTCAATATTTCTGTGAATTTAAATCAACATTTGATCAGCCATCTCTTCAACAACTATGTACCTGCAGGTAAAAATTAGTCAGCACCTACCTACCTGGGACTAGTCATCATTAGCTAGAGCATGATCCATCACTTTCCTTTTTCCCCCCCGTAATATTGGGTTATGGATTTTTCCTTATAAGCTCACACTTCCTTCTGTCCAAATGCCTCTGGGAGCAGAATGCAGAAACTGAGCTATCCATCCTAACCCTTCCCCTAGGCATCTCAAAGGATAGCCATTTGTGGTGGTTTCTGTATTAACCACAGCTGCATGTTCTTTCCCTTTCAAAGGGATAATGCAACCCCAATTGTTTAAAATATAACTGGGTGCACCAAGTCAGACACATGTCAGGGTCAAATCTTCTAAAAGAAATACCCACAGATCAAAAAGACTCAATTAATTCCTTTCTCCTAGGGTGTTTTAATGCAATTCTTTCATGTTTAATGAGAGTGGAATAATTGTCTCTTGCTATCCCCCATTAACACAGATCAGAGGCACCAGTTGCTAAGATTCCCCTTAATACTTTCCAGTTGGTCACCCAACCAACAGTTCCAACAGTGGAAAAAAACCTGTACAAGTAGCAGCCTCTCCTCTCACACCATTTCTAACAGGCCTTTAGTGAAGCACAGATGCAAGCCTCTCTGAATACTGCATCATGGTTCAGAGTCTCAGGGCGGGATTTAGCTCTTCTGGATGGTTGTCATCCCTGTGTAAAAAGGTTGTATAGAGACTCTATATTGCAGCAATTTTTATAACAGTGTGGGATGTCATTTGGCCTAGACTACACACTGGGTCTTTGCTCTGGAGCAAAAGTCCCATCAGGAAGTTACACCCATGCTTGCCTTCAGCAAAGCAGGCCAGGTCCATCATGAACTTACACCATTGCATTTCACAAGAAAAATACCAAGTGAAAACCTAAGGAGAGAAACAGCCCAGTACTGGGCTCAACCACATGGCCACAAGCACCGCTTTGGACACAAGCATTCAGCCTTCCCAGCACTGCAGACACAGGGAGGCAGTGCCCAGAGGCTGCTGCAGCAGAGGTGGTAAGTTTTCCTTAGCAAGGGAGGAAGCAAGAGAGAGACAGGTCACAAACAGCATTTCTCACACCACTTCTCATTCATTACACTTAACCAGATCAAGCTGTTACTAGTATTGGCAAATAAATATTCCATCAGTTGGAAGTGGACAGTTGTGTTCAGGGTGACTACACTCAGTTTTATGTCCTAACTTGAAATCTGATTTAAAAAAT
This sequence comes from Buceros rhinoceros silvestris, assembly GCF_000710305.1. Classification (NCBI taxonomy): domain Eukaryota; kingdom Metazoa; phylum Chordata; class Aves; order Bucerotiformes; family Bucerotidae; genus Buceros; species Buceros rhinoceros. The sequence continues at coordinate 10,981 of NW_010421671.1, read as the reverse complement.
CAGCTGTAAGTGCAATTCCACTGTAATTCATCCCTTATATCAAGTCTGATAACCATCTTTACAGCTACAGTTTAACTGATTCTCCTTAAACCTAAGCTGAAAACTGGTAATTCCATTTTGTTGGGAACCGATATTATAGCCTTTGTTTTCTTTTTGAAGAAGCACAAGACAAGGAAAATTAAGAAACTAGACAAGCATAATTACATCAAGACTTTGAAGTAGAACATATTTGGGATGCATTTTCTGCCTGAAGTGGAAGTGTCCTTAATCAGTATTATTTCTTGCAGTATTTTCACCTTCGAGTACTGCATTTTCTGATGGAAACCAGTTCTGCTGCAATTTTTCTAGAAAGATTTCCTCAGCTTTGAAGTCCAGGATGGAAGAGGAGAAAAAACCATCAGTTGCAAACTCTCTCATATGGGCATCAAGCTGCCCACAGAGGCCCTGATAATCATTTTTGTACCAAAACTGTGCTTAAGCTGAGCAAGAAGATTGACAGGGTGACAATAATGAATGATTTGACATTCAGCTGTCCCCCCCATGCTCATAACCAGCTTGCAGCAGGGAAGGGTTACTCATCAGCTCATCGGCAATGAAGAGGGATTTACCAGATAGTACCAGTGATCTGGTCTTGGGGTTGCAACAGCTTTTTGAAGATGGAGGAGGCAACCATTACACATGCTGATAAAGCCAAACTTGGGACCAAGGCCTTTTGTTTTCTTTCCTCTGATGCCAAGGAGAGGAGCGTGCCCAGGTTTGCACAGTGTTCCTACTGAACAATGTCAGACACACACCAATTTGGAGGTCTGCCAGCCCAGGGCCACCTCAATGAACTCATACTGTGAGGCAAAAGGAACACACAAAGACCAGACCTAGGTTATCAGTCTTCCCAGAGAGGGCCAAAGCAGCCATTTGTCATCATTATGTTCATTCTCTATTCTTATTTTTATGCTCCCTAGAAAATAAAGCAATGCTTACTAAGAAATAAAAGGAGGAAAAGAACAACTTGAATACCCAACACTGGCTAAACTGATGAAGATGATGAATAACTAGCATGGCTGGCATAACTCCTATTCTTCCTTTATGAATGTTGTTCAGCCCATTGCTTAAAATATCAGAGCTTTAATTTATTACTTGCCATGGTGTAAAAAGGTTTTGATTGCTTGGCACCTCTCTTCTGTCAAGAAAACTGAAGCAAGCATCCACCTGTGATCCTTCTATGTGCATGTCTTGTACAGTGGAATCACCAGACACTCACTTTTGGAGACTCAACTTTAAGCAGCCCAGCAGTCCCAGCAAGAGCCTTGCTAGACTGAGACTAATGTTAAACTGAAGTCTCTGTGCCTACTACCAAAACACAGTTTACACATTAAAGACTGAAATGAAGGATATAAACGGAAACTAGATAAAAAGAAAGAAGTAAAAAATTAGATAAGGCAGAACCAGTATTTTATTCTTGATATTTTCCTAACCTTTGGGTGCTGGATTCTGCACTTGTCTCTGGTTTTGCTCACATCTCTTTAGTGATCAGATTTGCCTCCTCACTGTAGCCTCAAAGACACTAAGGAAAGCAACAGCTCTCTGGCACAAAGCTTACAGCTAAAACATGCCGAGAAGGTCAAAGACCAGGCACGATCCCTGCCTGTGCTGAAGGACACAGGATCTTGAACACACATTAAAACACTCAAGCCCCCGATTTTACATTCTCATCCAACTGTCACACCACTCCCACTGCAGAGCTCTCTAGTTCCTGAGGATAAGCAGGGAGGATGGTCAACCTTGCTTCTGACAGAGGGCCCAGGTATTGCAGCAGCTGTTTAACTTCTACCCTGCATCCATCAACCTGCTGTCTGGGCCCTCACCACAATCAATGACTGTGCGTTGGCTCCACAGTTCTGGTCCTGTAGTCCTAGCACACACTGAGAAACAAAATAATTCTAAAAAAACCAGGATTCAATCTGGAGTGCCATTGAAGAATGAACCCATTCATGCTGCATCCTTCCACAGGCCACTGCAGCCAGCCTCCTGAGCATGAAACAGGGTGTCAGAATATCTCCCATGAAAGAAACAAACCAACCTGGACTATCTGACTGAAGTTTTCCTGCTGGGATCAGACCCTCTGCAGAGTGTTCCCAAAGAAGCTGATTCACTGCCCTGGCAAATGACAACAGCAAGCAGAGAAAATGGTGCAGCCAGGTATTCCTACACACATAGTCCTGTGCAAGGGGCACTTGTGGAGTCACATGCATTAGTTGTGTTACCTTGGTTCTGATAATTTTCACAAGCAGCTTTTGATTAGCTGCTTACTTGTTGACACTAGGTCTGGTTGGGTTGTTAAAAAGCAGCAGAGGATACTGGAGATTCTTCATAACAGCTGAGATGAGCACAAACAAGGAAGCTAGAAGCAATCACTGGCACACAAATTGCTATCACTATGCAAAACATACGCCACAGACTTTCCCCCTTACCCTATAGGGAGAGCCCCAAATACTGTCCTCCCTCCTAAAGAAGATGCAGAATATCAGGTTCAGGAGCTACAGTCAGCTTGTGTAGATAAGGAAGAACAAAACAACAGCCTCAGCAGGACTGTGAAGCGGTCAGGTGTGAGCTCCTTATTCTCAAGAGACATCATTAGAAGGAATGAGCATGGATTAGGCAATAAGGCAAGCTCTCAGCCTGGCTCTGACACCAACTTCTGATCTGCTCCCCTTGGTGGCTTTACTTCTACCATCTGATCTCTTCAGTGTTCAGGCTGTTTCCTGTGGTCCATTTTCCTACTAGAAACACATCTCACTTTTGGGGAATCAGCAAAGGAGACTTTGCAGATTCCAAACACTATTATCTTTGTTTCCTGTTTGCGGGGAAGTTTGAAAGAACTGATTATTCACTCAGGTCAGAGGAAATGCTCAGTTTTAAGGTATTACCCCCACTAGTAAAACCTACAGAGCATCTCTGCGTATAGGATACGCGCTGCTTGCAGTCAAGCATAGAAATCCTAAAAAGAAGAGAGATTTCTTCTGATGCTGTGTGTATACCTCTGCAAATGCCACTGTGCTACTCCTGATGTGTATTAGGGGTTTGAGTCATAAAAAACAGCAAGAACTTAGTGGGAAACTATTTTGAAGATTCTCAGAAGGTTCCCGTTATGTGGCAAGAATCAAGGTCTTCTCAGAGGTCAGAATAAGAACAAAAAAATGCAGCACAAAGTGATTGAGTCAGAGCTGCCATGTCAGGTTCAGAGCCACACAGGGAACAACACCCTCAAGTCTCTGGGGCAGGTGAGCAATAGGTCTCCTATGCATACAGCTTCTGAAGGGTGACCACATAGCTTTGGTGTCACTTGTGTTGGGGAACCTCTGGCAATGAACCTTGTGTTAAAACCGCTACATTCCTACTGAAGGCAAGATCCTTAAATGAAAAGTTTCTAACATATCCCTTTTGCACTCTTAAAGACTCCCAGTAAAGAGCTGGGAAGCAGAGTCAGTTGAAGCCCTGAGGGCACATAAGTACACTAGGATCCCAGGGCTCAGGTGAAACTTCACCTCTCAGGTCTTGCTAAGGTCCTTAAAACTCAGTTGAACATTTCTGGGCTTTTCAACCATGGAAACCAGCTATGAAAAAATATTCTAAGGAACTTGATTTTAAACTGCCACCTATATTTTCTACTGTTGGATGTCCTCAGACAACCCACCAACAGCTCATTTGTACAGATGAGAAGCTGGGGTTTAATTATTCAAAACATTTGTTTGGAAGGCTTTAACATATAAACTGTGACAATCTTGAAGCATCACTGCACAACGTTTGATAAAGAAATGAAGTGTAAAGTTTAAAACCTCATTTCTCATTGCCATCTTCTGGTCAGAATGGTGTAGTGTTTTCTTGCTGAAACAAGCTGCAATGCAGGGCACGGAGATGCAAGCGGTCACCAGTGCAACTCCAGTTTGGCTGCAGTGATGTACTAGTGTCCAGGAAGGGTATGAAAGCAGCTATCCAGGATTCACCATCCATCTGTAACAGCTGCTCAAAAAGTGATTCTGTGAAAAACTACAGATTTGAAAGTTTGAAAGCAAAGCTCATTGAAAACTTTCTCTTAAGAGAGACATTTATATTACAAGTTCCCCCCACCCCCCATACTTTAGTTATATTAAAATGCTTATCAATCTTTTTGGCACCCTCATCATGCTTCATAAAGGAAAAACAGCCTTTCAAAAAAAACCACCACTCTGTGGTTAACAGATCTCTTCCAGAGCAGTATCCTCAAGTGAACTTTAATCTTTGGGGCCAGGCTAATACATGCTGAAAATCTGTATTCTGTGATCAATATTTGCATTTACGCACCATAAACTTTGGATCCAGATGCAAAACAGGCTTCGCACACATGCACTGCACTGCTGTTGTGAGCCCGTTGTGTACCTATTGCCCCAATATTCAGAGTTGCAGCCCTGGTCAACCTTGAAGTTTGTTTACGCACAAGATCAGCACAGATAGAAGTTGTGTTCACTATCAATCTGACCCTGACACCCTAATGGGAAGTGACTTTCCATCTCCTTGGTCCTTTCTGCTTTTGGCATTACCTGCACAAAGGCTTCTATGTCTAAGCTGAGAACAATTTTCACTGAATCATTGTGGAAGAGCATTGCTTAGAATCAGTTTTCTCAGTATCTTCCCCATCTTGAACACACCATCCCAAGCAGCTTTGCCTGCAGCTCATTTAAACACACATGAAAATTTCTCCAAATTTCCAGAAAGTGAGTCTGTCCACAGAGCTTCTGCCCAGCTCTCCCTGCAGACTGGAGGAAAAGAAGTCTGGATGACCTATACTTGCCTACGCCTTTGTTGGGAAGCACCTGCCCTGTGGCCATGAGTCACATCACAATAGGGAAGCAGTTGAATATTTACGCATCACACCTCTTGAATCTATAGTAATTTTGACAATTTTTGGCCAATGCCCAAGCTCTACTCTCTTTAGCCTTTAGTTAAACAAGCTGGAGGGTTTAATTGTGACTTTAAAACAGAACAACAAGAAAAGAGCAATGAACACAGTAAGTTTAACCAGAGAGAATACAATATAGTGGGATAAAGAAGGAAACCCACAAACATCCTAGCAGTAGGTATGTGCAATAACCAAGATCCCTGCTCCTCTTGCTGAAATACGCCCGAGTGAAGGAGGTGGACAGAGCCAGAGAGCTGCTCCAGGTGCACTGAGATGTTCTGTAAAACCTCCCCAGAGCAGCACAACATGGGCATTTTACTCATGCTTTCCCAGACACTCTTCACACTGCCCCATTTCCCCTGTGCTCTCTGGAGATGGTTCTAGAGGGTCCTTCCTCCAAAGCACCACCACATGCAGGCAGTGAGGGGACTGCTCAAACAGGTCTTCTCCAACCTCTGGTTATTCATCATGTATTCCGTGACAGTGCTGATGACCTTTGATAGTCTCAGCCTGGCTGCACTTCTCCCAGTTCTGTTGGTAATTTGAACTGCAGACTTTTCACCTCTTGTCAGTAATAGCTTCAGCAGCTCACTCAGATAAAACCCAGGTCTTTTCCAATTACAAGGTCTTTTACCATGATATTTTCAAAGACTCATTTTTCTGATCCTTGAATTTGAGTGATATCCAATTTTATTCCTGCTTTAAAAGCAAGCAGCTTGATAATCCCTTCTCCCTTTACATCCCCTCTTAGTTGTTTAAACTTGTAGACAGAGAGGTGTATTACCCAAATATATAGTTACATTTGGATGTAACTGTTACTCTATGTTAGAGTATTTATTATACCATTTACTATTTATTATAGCATTAGGGTGCTGAAATCAAGTTGCATCTACAATCAGATTAGGCCTGTTACTGTATATATGTTAATACAGACATTATTAATCTTTTTTACCCACTAGTGGCCTGCTTTTCTGTATAAGCATTGGTATCCAAGTCCCATAAAACAAGTACTTGTGATGAGATCCACCCTGTTAAAACTCTCATTCAGAGAGTGGAAACCTGCTCTTTCATGAATGTCTCAAGATAAGACTGTGTCCAGGTTAGATTGGAAGCAACTCCACCTTCCAAGTGGATCAGATCTGTTATGATTGATGCCATTAAGTCACAGATTAAAGCATGCAAACCACATCATAGCCATCACTGTCATATGCTTTTTCATCTTGCAAAAGCTGGTATTTTTTAATAAAAAATCCTCAAAGATCACCTGGTTCAACATTTATTGGCAAAAGCACGGACTACACAAGATGATCCAGCACCCTGTCTTAAATGTCCAGTGTTGGAACATTTAAGTGTTGGGGAATCCATCACTTCCCTGGGGAGATTATTCCAATGGTTCTCATTGTGAAATATTTTCCTCTTGGACCTTAGATCACTTGCACTAGAGAGAAGGAGCACATCCTATCACCAGTGTGCTTCTTTTAAAAAGCTGTACAGCCCAATGAGCCTGAAAAGCCAATAAACACTGATAAGAAACATATTTGAGCAGAATAAGTAGCAGTGATTCTCAGTTGAGAAAATTGTGGCTTTTCTACTTATCCTCTGAGCAAGTGAAATATTTTTTCTGTTCAACTCTGCCATGGTAAGCTAGTTAAGTTTTCGTTTTGAATAATCTATTAATTAGCAACAATTAATAAAGGGAAAACAGCTTGCATAACAGCATACACAAGAGGACATCTTGCCAGGACACTGCTTATGAAACACCACTTACTGGCTCTATAATTATGACTATCTGCTGCCTTCCATTGCACTTGCAGGTTTAGGCTCTGCTACATAAGCTATGCAGAAAATTGCTCTAAGACCAAACTTCAAGCACTTAATAAATAGGTCTAAAATTTTTGGATCTGTCCCACTAGTGACACTTTGCACCATTAGGTGCTACTGCATGTGCTAGGTGATGAACAACATATGGAACCAAAGAGCTGTGCCCTACAGCCACCAGAGGCTACTGGCAAAATTGCCGTGTGAAATAGAGCAAGTTGAGGTGGTTGGTAATCCAATGGAAGAGCTGCAGCTCTGAGGAAGTCCAGGAGACTCCTCCAAATATATGCAAATAACATGTACAGAAAGGAATGGAATCACACAACAGTTCAAGATTTTCACCATTTCTTAGCAGCAGCTTAACCCTCATATCTGCAATTTGTGTTTGCAGAGCATTTTGCACTGTGGTTGTCAAGCATACACTTCATGAACTGTGTAGAGGACACCGAATGTGTGCAGGTGGCCTGCCTAAGGTACCCGTATGCTGCATGATTTCAGCTTTCAGGTGGTAAGAAAATTTCAAGGAATAAATAAGGATTAGGGAGGGAGGATGGAAGGAAAGAAAAACAAAGTAGTGGAAAAGGAAACAGGAAAAAAAATCAGGGAAGTAAGAGGGAGGGATAAGGCAGCAGCTCATTAAAAAGTGGCTCCCCTTACAAAGCACCTTGGTAAGATACTACAGATTTAGCTGTCTGATGAGTCAAAGACTGGAATCCCCGGGACAGCTCTGCAAGCACTGCCTGAAGGAGCACACTGTAAAGTGCAATGGTCCCCACATGTGAACTGTTACCGAAGTCAACAGGACACACTGAAAACCAGCATTCACCTCTCTCCCTCGAGGACTGCAGTCCTCAGCCTTGTTCCCCAATCTCAAAACATTTTAACCAGCTTATTCTGAACATTCAAACATAAGGGTTCGGATTCCAGTTGAGCAGCATAAGAAATGTGTGGACTATTGCAGCTGAGACAAGGGAGATGCTGGCACTGCAGCAGCTATTGTTTGCACAGCAAAGGCTCTAGTTTTGTCTCAAGACAAAATTGGTTGATTTGAAGGAATTTTCCCTTGAAATAACTCATCTGAATCATATGACAAAATATTTTTAAACAAAACCTAGTTTTTCAAACCCCACAGTTCTTCCAAGAACTAGAAGTTTGGTCAATATATCCTGTAATCACTGGGTTCTGTTCCTATTCCATCACATTTTTCTCCACTGGAATTAATGTTAATGTTAAAAACATCTTCAAATAAGACATGAAGTCCATTTCTTCTGGGCTTTCTGGAGGAAAGCTTGCTTGGGCTGGTTTGGAGTTGGAATTCCTTATGGCATTCATTGCTTAAGCAGGTCCTATGACTGGGAAGCTGTGATCAAGTCTGACAGCTTCTCATCTCTTCCCCATACCACATGAGTTGCTCTTATCAGAGGAAGTTCTTGGCCAATGTGTTTCTGATTGGGACCGATAGCAAAAACTTATACCTACATATACTTTTGTACACATAAACACACACATATAGTATTTGATCTTGCAAGCACTTATTCATCCAAGCAGTGCCATTTGCATCAGTAGGAAAACATCTGTAACCAAGAGTGAGTTCTATCTGTGTGTATATTGTCTATATATATAGAATACAAAGCTACAACCTGTTCACCATTACTGAACTTGGTGGGACAAATCCCATGACTGGAGTGCAACTATTGATGGCTACCAGCTGTTCAGAAGGGATAGGCAAGAAAAGGATAGCGTGAAGAGCAGTCCCTGAAAAATAACCACAAGCATGTCAAAAAATTAATGGGTAAGAATTACAGACCAAGACAATAAATGAAACCTTGTGGTTGGTGTCTACTACAGGGGAGCCTACTGATGAAGCCTTCTTACACCAGACACAAGAGGCATCACACTTGCAGGCTCTTGTCCTGCTGGGGGCCTTCAACCATCCCAGCATCTGCTGGGAAAGTGGCACAGCGAGCTGTAGGCAATCCAGGAGACTTCTGGAATGCATTGAGGAGAATTTCTTAAGCCAGGTAATAGACAGCCCCACCAGAGGGGATGCCAGTGCTGGACCTGATGATCACCAGTCAGTAATGTCAAGATTGGAGGCAGCCTGGGCTGCAGTGATCCCACACTGGTGGAATTCACAGTCCTGAGGGATATGGTCAAGATGAAGAGTAAAGTCAGAACTGTGAATTTTAGGAAAGCAAATGTCCAGCTCTTCAAGAACTTAGTCAACAAGACCCCAACAAGATCCCTCAGGGACAGGGGAGCAGAACAGAGCTGGCAGATCTTTAAGGACACTTAGCATAGAGAACACAAGAACTGTTGAACCCCAAGTGTAAGAAAACAGGCAAGGGAGGGAAGAGATCGGCATGGCTGAATGGAGACCTGCTGGTCAAGTTAAAGGGCAAGAGGGAATTGCACAGGCAGTAGAAGCAGGTACAGGTAACCTGGGAAGAGTATAGAGACACTGCCCAGTTGAGTAGGGCTGAGCTTGGTGCTGAACTTGACAAGAGATACAAAGAATAATAAGAAGGTATGTCACTCGGAAAAGGAAGGTTAACGAGAGCATAGTGACTCCGATGAACGTGACTGGCAAACTGGTAACAAGGAGAAGGCTAAAGTACTCAAAATTTTTGCCCAAGTCTTCACTGACATTTTTTCTCGCACCCCCCAAGCTAATGGACCACAGGACAGAGACCAAGGGTCAAAGTTGCTTCCACTGTAAGTGAAGATCACATTTGTGACCCCCTGAGGAACCTGAACATACATAAGTCTATGGGAACTGATGAGGTGCATCCCAGAGTCCTGAGGGAGCTGGCTGATGCAGTTGTCAAGCCACTCTCCATGATATTTATCCCAGAACTCAGGTGAAGTCCCTGTTGATCAAAAAATGGGAAACAATGCACCCATTTTGAAAAAAAAAGGTAGAAAGGACCCTGGAAACTACCAACCTGTCAGCCTCGCCTCTGTGCCTGGGAAAATCATAAAACAGATCCTCCTAGAAGCTATGCTAAGGCACATGGGGGACAGGGAGGAGACTTGAGATAGCCAGCAGGGCTGCACCAAGGGCAAGTCCTGCCTGACCAGCCTAGTGGCCATCTACAACAGTGACTGTATCTGTGGACAGCAGAAGAGCTATAGATGTCATCTATCTGGACTTCTGTAAAGCCATTGACATAGTCCCCCAGAACATCCTTCTCTGTAAATTGGAGAGATTAATTTGATGGGTAGACTGACTGGTAGAAAAGGAATTAGTTGGATTGTTGCATCCAGAGGGCAGTGGTCAATGGCTTGATGTCCAGATGGAGATCAGAGATAAGTGGTGCTCCTCAGGGGTCTGCACTGGGACCAGTGCTGTTTAATATCTTCATCAATGACAGACAGTAGGATTGAGTGCACCCTCAGCAAGTTTGCAGATGACACCAAGCTGAGTGGTGCAGCTGACACACCTGAGGGATGGGATGGCATCCAGAGGGATCTGGACTAACTGGAGAAGTGGGCCCATGTGAACCTCATGAGGTTAAACAAGGCCAAAGAAGGTTCTGCCCCTGGATTGAGCAATCCTTGATGTCAATACAGGCTGGGGGATGATGTGATTGGGGGTAGCCCTGTGGATAAGAACTTGGAGATTGAAAGGAAATGTTGACAATGTGCACTTGCAGCCCAGAAAGCAACCCTGGGCAACATATCCTGGGCTGCATCACAAGAAGCATGGCCAGCAGGTCGAGGGAGGTGATCCTGCCACTCTACTCCACTCTGGTGAGACCCCACCTGGAGTCCTGTGTGCAGCTCTGGAGTCCTCAGCACAAGGACATGAATCTGTTGGAGAGGGCCCAGAGTAGGGGCACAAAAATGATCAGAGGGATGGAGCACATCTGCTATGAGGACAGTCTGAGAGAGTTGGGGTTGTTCAGCCTGGAGACGAGAAGGCTCCAGGAAGACCCTATTGTGGCCTTTCAGTACTTAAAGGTAGCTTATAAGAAGGATGGGGACAGTCTTTATAGCAGGGACTGTTACAACAGGACAAGGGGTGATAGTTTCGAACTGAAAGAGGGGAGATTTAGATTACACACAAGGAAGAAATTTTTTTTACAGTGAAGGTGGTGAAACGCTAGGACTTCTACCACTCAGAGAGGTAGTAGATGCTGCATCACTGGTAACCTTTAAGGTCAGATTGGACAGGGCTCTGGGAAACATAATCCGGTTTGACAATGCCCCTGCTCACTGGCAGGGGGG
>NW_010421670.1:20079-23618 GCF_000710305.1 Buceros rhinoceros silvestris | reverse complement strand
TCATTTCATTTATTCAGAAATAAAACACATACCTGCCCCCTACAGCCACTAACAGCAGCACCATTATGAGCAACCCAGCAGGCGTGGATAGACTAGTCCCAGGGCTTTGTAGTAACAACAACAGGAAGGAGGGCAGCTGGTTGATGGGCAGAATTTGTCACTGGCAATCTGTGCTGCATTTTTACCAGGAAGAAGCTGTCACCAAACCGCTCCAGTGCTGCTGGAGCAACACTACCACACTGCAGTTCACATACTCCCTAAATGTAGTATCAGGAGCTACATTTCGCAGATCTAGGTGATGTAGGATTTTAGAGCTGACTTCCACCTAAACACATCCTTAATTCTCTCATGACTATGCTGAAGTTAAGAAACAGTTACCCACAGTATGCTCTTAAAAATAAACACTCACTTCAGAAATTAAAGAACACATAAGATCCATCACTGCCCGATTCATGCAATGTGACAAAAGTCCAATGACTCACGGCTTCTGCAAACCAGGTCTCATACTACAACATCAATACCCCAAATACAAAATATAAAATTGCTGCATGTTGCACCTAATTATTGCAATATTTGAACCATCTTGCAAGCGATGACAAAACCCACTACTGTAACAAAAGCATACTTAAAGGAGATTGCATAATGCTATTTTAGGAGTCCAGGAGCATCTCTACGAGTCTGCACACAAAACTTTTGGACAGTGTTTTAACTTAGACATGTAGGCATGACAGAAACAAAATACTATAACTTAAAACTTTTCAGCAATGTGGTTTACAGTGACTATTGAATTGCAACTCAACAGAAGAAAAAACCTGTCTTGACACAAAGCTTCCTCTACTCATGGCTGTCACACAGGGCCAGAAAGCCACATCCCTCAAGCCACGTTCTTCACACCTACTGAAGAAAGCCACTGTTTCAAGATGATACTCTGCTCCTTGCAGTAATTTTGCAGGTACTCAGTCTTTTTAACTATAAAGTTAGGCACAATAATATCAGCTCAGCAAAAACACCATTCACTTCCACCACAAAAATAAACGCCCTAGCTGGCATTCAGAACTTGGGCTTGTCGTCACCAGTGACTCCCAGGTTATCTCAGTAAGGCTATGGTGTGCACATCTTGCCTTCACTAGTTCTCAACTCTAAAAGAGCAACAAGAAAAAAGTTTGGTTTGAAATAAAATTATTGAAACATTGTGCATAAGGATGTCCATTGGCCTGTTTAATCCGGACGAGCAAAGAATTTCTGAAGAGAGATTTGAAAAGCTACTTTAGGTCAACCACCTAAGTAATATTAAAGCACAAATACAAGATTTAACACATTTAGTAAGAATCCCTTTTTCAATAGTTGGCCTTTAATCTTGGAGGAGTATTTGTACACAACGCCAGATTCACAAGTATCTGGGTCATTTTATCGCCTGATCTGTATAATTGTAACAGCAGCCTAACATTTCAATCTAACTCATCTGAATCTTAGATATAAAAAGTGACACTGAAAATTTCAATATCTGATAGATTCAAGAGTAAGAGCAGACATAGTATTTTAAATGAAAAAGAAAGGCTGCCTCAAAAATCCATAGAAAGCAACCATAAATAGATATTCCCCCCAACTTTACAGCCCTCTGAACATCAGCAGTCATGCAAAAGATGAATGGTAAGAGGAGAGACAAAAGCTTATTCACCCCACCTTCTTGGGAAACCAAGTTTCAATCTGAGGAAAAAAAAAAATCAGCTTTAAGATGTTTTGTCAACTAGTTATCTCCCAGCTGCTTCTTATCCTACAGCATACACCTGATTTTGACACTTTTATCCCCCATAGGTCTCAAAATGCTTCAGATACAGAACTGAGTCTGGAGTATGTGCAGTGACTTATTACTTATAATATGCCTATTTCTAAGGACTATTCATGTTCTCTTCCTTCTTTAATTTGTGTCTTTTTGGTCAAAACATTTAATCTCTGGCTCTCCAGAGTCATTGTACACGGCTGTTAAGTAGTACAGTTGTACATCTGCTGATAAGTAATTACATTCTATGCACTTTCCACAGTTTGGATTGTTCAAACCCAGAAATTTCATCGTTTATGTGACCTTAGCAGATGTGGTTCAGTCGTTATTCCTTAAGCCTCTGAATGTAAAGCACCCTTAGACTTATTTCCATAATTCATCTTTGCTGCAGCTCAAGTTCCAGTGTGCTCTTTTAATCCCACCAAAGACCTTTTTAGTGGCATTTATAGACAAAGTCCACATCACTGATCATCTAACACAAGATTCAGGGAAGAAACAGGGCTATAGTTCCCACAATACACTCTTCCTGTCATGTGTGAGGTTGTCACAGCCTGCTGCTCTGGTTGTCCGTGACCATGACGACAAAGCCCTGCAGTAGTGACAGTTCTAGAGGTTGTTTCATCCACATCTCTCACTGTGCACTCAGTTTTAGCTCATTGCTACCAGAAGAATGTTAAATGGCTAACAGCTTGAAGAATGAGTTGGCTTTGGCTTATTTTTCTCCGCCCCCCCCCCTTTTTTTTATTCAAAACAAAATAAAGTAGTTCAAATTCCCTAAAGGCAGATAAAAATAATTACATTTAGCAGCTGAAAAAAACCCACCAAGATAGTTAATTTTTATTAAACAAAATGCTAGCGGCATAGATACTACACTTAGGTTATAAATGCACTATGACATGTAAGAAACCATCAAGTATGTCTTTATAAGTTTCAGCATATAATGTTCCTGCATTTTTTATTTATTGCATGAAATGTAAAAGATGTTACGTAAGTGTGTAGGTATGGAAAGGAACATCACTTCCAGAAGTGAATGCACATAAATCCAAACCGTATCTATTTCATCCATTATGAGACATAAAATGCAAGCTTCTCAACATTCTAGTTGGTCCCTGAAGTAACTGAAAATTAGATTAGTGGAACACACAAGAAATAGCACGATACCAAAATATGCAGTTTCTCATTCCTTGTTTGCACACTTACAGCTGCAATAATGTAAGGTTTGAGGAAGGAATCCAAGATACAACCACACATACTGTCAGTTTTCAGTCTGCAATTTTATACAGTTCCTGATCCTGGACATGACACTCTAAAGGGAACCACATGGAAATTATTTTCTACTTCTGAAAAATAAACTTCCATGAGGTATTTAATGGATTTGACTGGTAGAGCAACACAACTTTAATGTAGCACAGGAAAGAGAAATACCTGATATTTTAAAAATAACCATGAGTGGGCCAACCTGGCATGTTCTGACAAAAATCTAAAAAGCCAACATGACATGCTTTTCATCAAAGTACATCAGTAGAAACATACACAGGTACAGGCCAGAAACTGTTAGAGGTTCTGCAAAGGAAGGTCACCTTTACTTGCTGAATTTTAGGAAATTGTTTCTTTTCTTTTAAAGTTCTATATCAAAAAGAAAGCTTGTGATAATTCCAGTATTCGGCAAAAAGAAATATTATGGAAATACTTCAGTAAGAATAAGGTGCCTCTGAAAACAAAAGCATGCTCAGGAGCAAAGGAATTTACAAAGCCCTTT
>NW_010421670.1:0-19992 GCF_000710305.1 Buceros rhinoceros silvestris | reverse complement strand
TTCCCTACAAATATCCATTTCATCACTGACTGGAAACTGTCTCTAGTTCCTTCCACCTTTTCTGACATTAATAAAAATCTATTCATCACACAGATTCTCTACCATCAATAAACGTAGGACCGTTTGTGCACTTCATGGGATCTCTCTTTTCTCTCTCATTTTTACGTGGCCACTGACTTCTAATGTGAGTGCACTGACAGCCACAGAAACAGTATGAATACTGTCAACAGAATCATGTTATTCATCACACACAAGGTTATTTCCCTTTCCCTCCCAATCTCTTTCCTCCTCTGCTTTACTCTTGCAAACTCTTGCTAAGAGGAGAAATGAAGCCCTAACTCAATTGTAAAAAAAATTCCTAAATTAGTTAACTAAGTCAATTTAAAAAATATATTTTATTGACAGATCATTAATCCCAGGAAGTTAAACATCCGTCCAAATAAATTGTCATGTGGATGTGCTGCTATATTAGTAGAAAGGATGCAGGACTCTGCCCTCTAATGAACAGTGGTGTTAAATCAGACAGGATGGGAGGCATGATCCATCCAACAGCCTGTCCACAGTCCCAGTACTGGTGCAGCAGAAGACACCAGTAGAGACTCACTACATCTGCTTTTGAGCAGCTGTAGATAGCAGCGTTGCTTCTGCCCTTTGTGCCTCTGAGCTACCCTCCTTCGCAGAGAACTACAGCTCAGAGATGCACAGGAGAGCAGCAGGTGTCTTCAGAAACTACCCTCCCTGTCCTGTGTTGGTCTAGAAAGCTAGCTTGGACCTGTCACCTCACTGAAGTTAGGAAAGATAATCCCACTTACTGGGTATCCAATAGTGAAATATTCTAGTCCAGCATAAGATTTTGCCCCGGGGTGCAGTTTTGGCACTGAGGTATCGCTGTGCTGTCAGTGTTACAGTTACTAACTGAAAGTGAGGTCACGCTGCAGAAGAGCTTCTAATCAAGCTCCATTCCCCAAGAATAAGAGAAGTACAGGAGCCCACACTTCAGCAGTAAGAAAAGTGTTGTGAATTAAGTCAGGACTGTGATTTTATTTTAATGCAATTACTTGTTAATTTAATATCCCTGAATCATTATTGCTCTGGGGCTGCTGCCTGTAACTCCACTAATTCTTTTCATTTTATTCAGCTTGTAATGTACTGAACTATACTATGCTAATGGAGAAGTTGCAATTATTTATTTTGTGCATTTCCTGCTGACTGAGGTTATTGTACCATGCAAGAAACGTCAGTGTGTTAGAATAAAAATACTGATAATGGCATGACAAAGTAAGAAGGGACTGCAGTTCCATCATTTGTCATTAAGTTTTTTCCTTTTGGGTAAGCAGAAAGGCATTAACTTGTTAAGTGAAAGCACAGCATTAGTGAAAGCCTATCTTCAATTTTCAACAAGAATTAGATGATTTTTTCATTAGTGAAATATTCCAAATTCCTTTTAATTTACTTAACTATGAAATGCATACACTCAAATTTCCTGTTAAGTCCAGCCACAGCTGTTTAAAATGCTTATTATAAACACGTTCAACAGCTTGAATGCATGGAGCTTTACAAGAGAAATGAAAAATTAGGTGACTTTTCTGTAAAAACCTAATTTACATTGTATTATGTTGTACTACTAGGTTATTTCAACATCAGTAGCATGAAGAATAATTAATGACAGAAAAGGTCACACTGCCAAGTTCTACAGGATCCGTATCCAAGTTCTATAACGGCAGAGCCTTTCAATGAAAACAGATTTAAAAAATAACAATTTTAAAAAAGTGAAATTATTTTTTCCTATATCCATTTATTAGGCACATGACAATTCATCACACTAACATTTTTTTCAAGCCAAATAAAGCCTAAGGTAACACTGCTACGATGATCCCATGGATGGGATTGCTTTCTGAGATGTCAAAGGGTTAACAACGGACCGATGTTCTGGTGATTCACTCCAAACTGGAATTGAACTGCCTTCTGCAGTGCTAAGGAAGTCTGCTGTGGTCTTTATCAATACACCATCACAACCTTACAAAACTCAAAAGCCTCCAACCTATAAAAGGAAAAAAAAAAGTAAAAATAACTCCCCAGACCTCTAATAAATTATAACACAAATTCATAAGAAAGTAAAAAAACATTTACTCAAGGGGGGTGGGAAATAGTAAGAAATACAAACTCTTAAAGGAATCGATAGACCAAAAAAAGCAAAAGCCAAAAGATACGTCATCAAAACATGAAAGACTCCCAAACTGGAAAATACAGGTTTGAATTTCGACCAGAGCGAAGAGTCCTCAGCTGATGGCAAAAATGCTGTCTGGTTACACCAAAGTCAGAGTTAAAATAATAGATTTTAAAATCAAACAGGGGGAAAAAATATTCCCCAGGTTTTGAATTGCTCTCCACCGCAGCTGTCTTTTATTTATTGGTTGTGAGTTTTGTTGATTTTTTTTTTTTCTAGAGGAAAGGATTTTCCTGTATTCTGTCACGTATGTAGTCACACACAATAAGATTTAAACCAACAAAAAAGAAAGGAAAAAACCCAAGCCAATTTCAGGAAACTCACCATATAATTATGAGAATCACCAACACTAGAATTGGCTCGCTGCGAATCATCTCTGGTGTTCAAAGAGCGCATAGATTGTAAGTAGGAGAACAACTAGTTCAGGACTGCATATTCCCTACTCATGGTACTGAACAACAGAACTAACTACCGTGCTTTGTAAAGCCACTGACGCCGTTTCAAAAGCAACAGGCATCTTCCATCTGCAAAAGCAAGTCTCCTGATTTGAGACTTGGGAGGACTTTAATGAAATAAAGCAGAACTTTCATATTAATAAGCATTATAACACCTTTGTCAAACATTCTTCTCCTTCAAACAAACGCTCTATTACACAGGTAAGACAGTCCTTAGAGGACGTTTGTATAAATTTTCAGAAAGCAAAAACTGAAGTCTATGTAGCCTAAACTATTTTAACAGACATTTTATACCAGATTTTTGAAAGCTTTTCCATTTACTCAGGATAAGAAGCCAAGATTTCTCAACTCATATACCTTTTGTGCCATTTAATTCACAGAAGTTCCTAAATGCCTTGAACATCCAATTTTTATAATCAAAGCGCTTTCATTTGTCATCCAATCACCTTCCCCTATCACTATTCTATTACTTTCAAATGCAGTAGGAAGTCTAAAAACACTCCGTGCGGCTTGTAACAGCGTGGAATGAGAACTGTATTAAAGCTGGTGCCTCTTGACCCAGAAAAAAGTACACCCTGGCTGTACCTTTCTCTCAGAGTAAGAACTGTCAGTCAGGCCACTCAGCAAAAGAGCAAATCACTGGGGAAGCAGCGGGTATTTAGAACTTGCAAAAGGTTTGGGAACACGAATTCCACAGCAAATTAAAATCTAAAGCTTAAAACTGGGTTCATTATTTTGAAATCCTTCACTCAACTGAAAGGTTCTGGGGATGGTACAGGTGGGTCACAAAATCAAAGTTAACACAAAAATTAAATTCTAAATTTGGTGATGAAAGTTAAACCATAGTTCTAAATTGAAAGAGTATGAAAGTTACTGACAGCACCTGCAAAAAGAGCCTCACATGACTTCACTTCAGCAAATGGAGCACGGCTTAGCAAAGGGCTATCTTTTATCTGGAAAAGATGGCCTTCAAACCAATAAGCATCCATCAACGTGTGCTCCAAAGTATTAAAAAAAAAAAAGTTTTCAAAGGCAGAAAGGACAGCAAAGAGCAGCTCCCAGTGCAAAATGAATGCTGAGGTGCTCAGAAAGCTCACAAACCTGACTGGTTTTGATAACTCTGCTGAACAGCACGTTACTGTCTCAGACCTGGCCTGACCTCAACAAAAGAGAGGAAAACAGTCATAAAGGAAAGACATGTAAATGAAACTATTCATATTTCTTTAGTTTCTGTTTAGCTGTAGCTTCCCCCAAACAGAGCAGGGTAGAACCAACAATAACAATGAAAGGAAATCAAAACAAAGAGGGGCCACAGGAAGAGGTTTTACACAACAGAAGAATCAGCAGCAGGTGGAAAGGCAAAAAGTACAGGGATTACTGTCTTTAACTTCATTCTAAATTAGACTAGAATACATTGAAGTTCTTGATACATATTCCATAGAAAAAATGAGTCATCAAAAAAGAAAAACAAACCGCCTTTGCAGACTACCACACAGCAAGATTCTGCCACAGACTTCAAAATGGTACACAAAGCAGAAGGCCAGAAGAATTGATATATAAGACTCTGACAATAAATGGCAAAAGTAAAGAACGTGAACTTTGAAAGATCTCGTAAGACACATCTCTGACCATCACTCCGGTATTCTCCGTGTGTCAAAAACCTGACATTATGCTCTACTACACAGTTTTTCAAGTGATGAAGGATTGGAAGCGATGAGAGTACAGATCCAGGCATGATTCCAGTCATGGGGATGAAGTTAAAGATCACACCCACGGTTCGCAGTCTGTTTAAGAGTAAATGACGGATTGGAGGACTCTTAGTTTATGGCTGATAAAGAATCCGAATTCGTGTTATGGTTCAAAGCGGTATCTTCCTGCAAAGATGCTGATTTGACTCTGAGGTCAAGGCAGCCTAGAGCACTGAATTTCCTGAAAAGAATTAAAAACCTGCACATTTCTCCCAAGTTAGCACGGGCCCAGTTTCTTGCTCAAACTCACTGTCAGCCTGCCCAGGACTAGCACAGATTCAATCCTCCTAAGTTACAAAGACTCCCAGATCCACAGATGTTGGGGAGGATAACGCTCCGAGTGCTTCTCTTCTTGGGCAGGTTGTTCCTCAGCCTTGAAATATCTCCCTCCCACTTAGTAATTTCTAAATCTTAACGTTATCTAAAAATTCTTTAATTTATGTATTTTGTGTAGATAGGGAAAAGAAAATGAGTATAAATGGGTGGGTTATCTTTACCGTCCCTCTTGTGAATTTCTGTCCTTCTCTCATCAACAGATAATGTTTAATCGAGTAAACTTTGGCATAATTTAAAATAGCACTAGTCTCAAAAGTCTTGCAGGTCTTCTGTTATTCTTTAGGGAACCCATTAATCTTCACAAAAAGGCCTCAAAGAGCTGTATTAATTAACAGATCCAAGTAATCTACAAAACTGAAATATTGCCAAACCACTCTGCACATACTCCCGACTCATTAAAAATACCAAAATCTTCAGTTTTACATTAAATAATTCCCACAGGACTTTCAAAAAAGCTTACACAAGTAGGATATTTAAAAATTGGTTGAAGTGCTAGGGAAATTTACTACAACTTATTATCACAATTACACATAACAAGCCTTTCAGAGCTACGGTTCTAACATCAGTTATAACTGCTGCTATGTGATAATGTGCTTCATTGGTGTGTCCTTTCCACAGGGATTTTGTGCTCCCACTCACCCCTGCTTTTTACAGAGAATTTTGTTCAATCTGTCCCAAAGAAAGGGACTGGCAAAGACGTGGCAAATCACAGCTGCTCCCAGCACCCCACCGCGGCTTTCAAGATTTGCAATATTGAGGAAGTCACAGCATATGCATTAATACAGTTAGAGCTTCCTAGAAAATTACATTACAGGAAAACCTGGGTACTCTTCTGGCATTGGTCCTTCTCTGAGCAAAACCCTTACTACACAATCGTTTGCTTGGTTATGCCAAATTTCACAAAGAATCTTGAAAAGGTCCCAGTTAACTTACCGGAGGTTATCATCTTCATCTGACTGTATTTTTATCCATCAAAAATAAAGGTATATAGTAGATAGTTATACTTTCCAGGGTAAAAAAAAGCATAAAAATTCAACTTTTACTCATCAATCCACTCACAAAAAGCATTCCTAAATTACTACAGAAACAGACTCAACCTTATACTACGATTGGTCTGAAGAGGATGAATAGCTCAAGAAGTGATAGTACAATATGAACCAATCCTAAAGAGATAAGGAAGAAAACAAGGCCATTTAAACACAAAAACAAGTGGAGAAAAATGCCCATGGATTAGAAATTATTTTTAAATGCTTAACAACTACTGTTTAATTCAGATGGCTCGAGAACCCTTCTCAAAAGAATGCACTCAGAAAAATTCAATGGCTACTCAAGTTATGCCACCGTAGTCACAGCTTCATTCTATTCAAACCATGCCAACTACCATAATGTCTTTAGTCGCCTCCTTCCCCTCACACTCCCGAGCACGACTGTGCATAATCCAGCACCGCCTGTGTCCAAAGTTCCCAACTGCAAGGTCACATGACAACTCTAACTTCATTACAAAATCCAGGCATTAAACCAAGCAGTTTTTCTTGTCAAACATAGAACATGTCACCTTAAGAAAAAAAAAATCCTCATCGCTTCTTGTTTTCAAGTTTTCTGCTTGCTAGACTCTTCTGTTTACTCTCTTAAGATATCGTATTTACAGTATCTCTTTGTCTGCATTTGAATAAAAGGTTTTTGGGTTGGTACTTGCCGCAAATATGCACTTAAACTTCTGTAACAGCATGATAAACAACTGCAGTAGTGCAGACTGTCACAGAGATTCACATGAAAAGCACATTCAACTACTCTATCCTACAGTAAGTTTAAAGGGCACAGAACACCACAGATGTTGAAGTGTCCCATTACGTCAGGATGACATGCACTGCACCATAAGATACAGAATAATTTGAAAACCTCAAGCATACACTGCAGTGGTTTGCTTTACAACACACAACACCAAATGGGGTTGAAGGACATTTCAGTATCAAAGGTACCAATTATCATAAACAGTGTAAACCCATGTCATTATATAGCTTGTGAGTCCCCCAAAACTATTCGATCAAGCTTTACTGCTTCATTTTCTGAGGCATACAGAGTTCCAGGCATGTTTAACTGCTTACCAGCACATCAGGATACAGCGTTAAAACAACATCTTTTTTTCTACCCTTTCCCTGACTATTCAGAAACCGAGGGAAGTTATTTTTAGACAGAAAACTCTCACTGATCTCACTGGCCATCAATCTTTCTTCATTTACTGTTGTCTTGTTTGTCCTTTCCCTGCCACTATCTATCTTCTGAAAGGTAACTGATCCATTTAACCACTGTTCAAAGCACAGAAAAAGTTCCCTTGCCTCTCTGGCTCCCCCTGAAGCCAGCCAGTAACACTGCAGTCAGCTCTCTGGAGTAATTAAAGGATGCTACACAAGGTAGTCTGAAAAACTACATGGAACTGCACCAGCAATATTTTTTATTGAGTGAAACAACAAGTACTACTCATTTTCTGCCTGATGGCACCTCTGCTTTTGAAAGCAGCTATATAAATATGCACATATTTTATTAGGACATTTTTATAAGGAGGGGTACATTAAAATAACAGAGTTCAGGAAAGCACTATAGTATTCGGCAGCCATCAATTCCTGTAAAATTTTACTGACCACCTTAAAGATGTCTTAAAAGTTGATTTACAGCTGTTTAGATAGCAGAATTATCAAATTTGGTTTCTCGGTACTTTCAAGTCAGAACTCTGAAACACATGGAAAAAACAAGCAAATACCAAACAGCAGCATGGGGAGTTGGATGGTTTTAACTTTAAAAAACCCATATTTTTATTCAAAGAAAGTAAAAAAGAAACTACTACTCTTCAAATGAGACCAATAAATTAATCTGAATGAGCTGATTTGGAGTGCCTACACCAGATATACCACACAGCTACACCATAGGAGCAGCAGCAGCTCATCTCAGACCCCTCCAGCCCTCAGAAGCTACAGAAACTACCCCTATTACTTCTTTCAAACACCAGCTAAAAGAGTGTTCTGTTAAGTAACTAACACAGCAAACCCCAAAGCATATGAGAGCACATCAACAATAAGGCTCCATTTCATAGCGATTTAACGACATTAGCAACTAGCAGTGACACAACAAGCATGAAAACAATAAAAGCAACACACAGACCCTAACCCACATTACCCAAACCCCCAAACCAAAAAGGTCAATTGCTAGAAAAAGATCAGTTACTGACCAGAAATTGGTGTTAGAAAATAATCAGCATTCACCTGCTGAAGAAAACAAGTTATCCAGTAGAAAATAGAATACTCTTGCCCAGTTAACCACAGCTAGATTTAAAGCAGCATTTTGGAGTTGTGGATACTTTTGCTTTCTTTCCAGGTCTGCCTTAAGACTCTTTCTTCTGCCCAGTGGTTTCCCGCTACATATCTGCGGGCACCAGAGCCACCCCTGGAGGAGGGCAGAGCCAGCGGAGGGAGGCAGTCCAGTATTTAGTTAATCCGGCATGAAAAGGGGCAGGGAAAACTTAAGCAAGCAAATACCCCTGCCTACCTCCTTTCCAAGTGCATTCTGGAATACCTGGGGCAGTATTCTTGGCCAGCAGGGGAAAAAAGCCAGCGAATCCCCGGAATATTAAGGCTTTTATGTCACCATTTCAGAAAACCAGGTGCATGGGTGTGTCACTTTCCACCGGATGTTAATGTTTCATGACAAGGCTCTTTGAGCTGTGCATTGGAAAGAAAGGAGCTTTCCAAAGCCAGCCCTCTGCAGGGCTGCAGGTTCCATCCCCACCCAGGGGAAGGGCTGTATAGGTCACAGTAACATTGGCCAGTACTGGGCAGGAGGGCTGGCTCTTCTCCGTATCTGCTACTTTTAGAATGTGATTAACTTACGGCAATCTAGATAATAAGCTGAGGGGTTATTTTTCTTTATTTTGTTTGTTCTCAAGCATCTGCCATTTCAAAGACTATTTTACAAGGAAGATGGAACATGAGATAGGAACACATCAAAGGTATTTTCCTTCATAGCAAAGCACACGCTTGCTCTTTTCAATACAAGAAATTAATGGGAAAGATTTGAAAGAACCTCTGTTGCTGAATTAGTATTTAAATCACAGTATAAAAATAAAGCAGGGTAGAACAACCTGTCTGCAGCTATACAGACAACTGTAAGCTATAAATTTTAAGAAAGCATATTTGTTTTGTTTTGGACAAGCTCTACCTAAAACACGCCATTTCACATACAAATAGTATTATTTTTAAGGAAAGAGACTCCAAACAAATATATATCAACAGTACAGAAGCTCAGTCTGGAAATAGCCCTGATAAATGTAGAAACTTCAGCTTCGAGTGTTGCAGTCCATTACCTTTCATGGCCACAAACACTCACAAGGAAACAAGAATGATCAGAGCCTTAGACAGCCATTCACCTGGTTGACTTTTATTTTCAAATGCAAATGTATGTGCCCCAGAGATGGGAAATTGAAATCTCCACCCATTTCGTTTTGATTATAAGTTAGAGTTCTAAGTCTAATTGTTTTGAAACAAGAGAAGAGATGCAAGAAAATCTGGCGCATACTATTCTAACATTTAGTATCAATTAGTGTAAAATGAAAATCAAGATGTTATTCTGTCTGGTTTGATGACAGAAGCGGTTTGTAACCTGCTTACCTCAGTTGACACTCTGTCCTACACAGACACTGAAAAATCTTAACATGAATTTAATATTAAAACCAAACTAAAAACTCCACAGATTTTCAATTTTGTCAACATCTACAACTGGGATGAGATTTTCAGAACAAGCTGAGCATCCCCAAGGAAAACTGGTCATTTTATCCAAATGTCAACATGGGAATTGAAATATGGATGCTTGTTCACACACCTGTGTAGTAGCTACTGCAAGCTGGATCTGAATTAGAATTTGAGCACTTCATGATACAGGAAGTTTGTCCCTGAAACTGAGCACAGCCCCGAACACTTCTGCATTAGAGTAACTACTCAAGTAAGATTACTCCTACCGTACATCTGCTCCATTTCATAGTTCCCAGATCCCTAGGTAGGGACGCCTTACTCCTTTGCAGATCTCCACAGCCCCTGGTATTGGTAAGAAACACAAGCCAATGTGACCTGATGATGATGCTCAAGAAATAGTTTAGTTTTATGGCAGTCCAAATTAATTACAATAGCAGAAATTAAAGTCTATTTGGCAAATGAACCCATAACCATAACTCAACACCACTGTGCATTTTTCGCCATTATTCTTGCATCCAGGAGAAACAAACCACAAGGACCCATTACAGACAGTGCACAGCCTCTCACGTTTATGGCATCTCCTTCAAAACCATGTCTTAACCACTGAATTCCTGGTAGTGGTAATGTTATTCCAAGCTCTGTTAGCTATAGTTAAGGAACAGGTACATTCTTGGCCTAAAATGCTAGTATAAAAACTGGCATCAGGTACAGAAGTGAAACTACTGAAAAGCTTTTTTTTTTTTAAAAAAAAGGCAAATTTTGGTAAATCACTCTGAATATAAAGTATTCCCTATCCCTTGATTTTTCTGACCAATTGTTTTGGGACATTTTATAATACAATGCTGGAAATTCTCCAGGGAAATCGTTCTGAAAAATTAAGAATGGAAATCAGAAGTAGAGGAACATGGAAGGTATTGAGAACCAGCCCACAGGGGAAACAGACCTTTAACAATCAGTTTCAGCACATCAAGTCATAAACTCAGGGGAATCTACTCTCCTCCCATAGGACTTGAACATGGTTTTTCAACATTTTTAAAACTTCTCCTTTCAAACTGAGTTCAGCTCTTCCTTTTTTTGTTAATCTTATCAGTTGCACAGCTCCAAGTGAGACAATACTAATACTTTCAGAGCTTAGCATGAAGAAAATATTAAAGTGGAATAAAAGGAAAATCATCACTAGGAGTGTCAAAATAAAAAACATTATGGAAGTTTTATGAGCACATTCACTATCTATGGTTTTGTATATGAAAAAGATTAAATGTGAAAATACACAGGCACACCTGCAAACAGGACAGTATAGCAGAAGCATGGAGTAATTCCCATAATCTGATTTGTAAGGAAATCAAAAGGTCAGCATTTAGCAATCATACCAGACATTTTAGAAATACAGCACCTTAATTTTCACTCAATTATAATCCTGTCTTGAAAGTACAGCTCTGTAATACAGTGTGCAATACTGCAATAGAACAGGCACTTGTTCAAGAACGCAGAGCCCAAGATACTGAAGTTATCACCTCGGAGAGGCTTTTTCTGGGCAGTTCAGATCATCCCATAATATGAAAGTACTCCATGTGTGATAGCACAGGAGTGCTGCCTTAACTTTTAGGCAGACACACCTGGTAAGCATCAAGAAAAGGCAATCCCCTATTATTGTGAGCACAGACCTTTGTCCTGTGTCATGTCTAGTCTTTATGTGGTTTGTACAAAATTGCATAAACCCATTTTTTACGGTTTTTCATTGTCTTGAGCAGAAACCTAAAATTATGTGACGGTGGAATTATCCCAACTATTCTGTGATTGTGGGAAGGTTATTCCATGACATACAAAAGATAACATCCAAAAAAAAACTCTACAATGGATACTAAACATTAAGCTTCATCTTAGCCATACAGAAGCACAAATGACGTGAATGTCCCAATGGAACACTCCATGTCATTCCTGCAGGGAATCCATCAGTTCAGTTTTCACAGATATTTCTCACTGCTCTTTTGTACTTAAGAACTTTCACTCAACAATGCAGCAGATTTGCTCACAATAATTTGTTTGCCTGTTGAATATTTAAACACAAGGATACACCTGTTTTCTTTAAATTTCTTCTATTTGTCTTCCTTTTCTCCAGAGACACTGCAGCTACTGTCATTCAAGTACTACAGTCATTTTAATAATTGAAAACCTCCTTTAAAAGTCTTTAGATAGTGAGAAAAGCAACTGAATAATTTTTTTAAAAACCTCCAGATATTAACATTCCACAAGATAAAACACCAATATGAGATTTTCTAAGCCAAGGGGATTAGGAAATAGAGTTATGCAAATAGAAACTGCCATTGTTATGCACCTCTGTGTTAGTGTTGTATCTCTAAATCACGGCAACCATAAACACCCAAAACCTTTAGTGATTTTACATTCAGGTTATGAAACTGGCCTACAAATGAACGGTAGGTTTTTTCAGACTCTATTACCTCAGGCAATAAAAAAAGGCATCATTAGTACAGTCGGTTTCTAATACACACACAACACCTTTTCATAGATCAGACGAAGGGAAGATCAGAAGCATTACTAGTTCAACTGACAATTTTTAAAAGATAGTATCAGTGAAAGAGTGAAAAGTGCTTTATGGTATTAGCTGCAGTGCATTATGGGCAGGATGGGCTCACTAGCCTTCGGGCAGCCATCCTAGAAGAAGGACAACTCTGACTCCAAACCCGGGCAGATGGAGCTCATTTAACCCTGTAAGGCTCATCCATCTAAGAGAAGGATACTCTAACCAAACCTACAACCTGAGGACTTTGCTGTCACCATCCAAGCTCGCTAGGCCCTGGCAGATGAACCTCAGGTGTAAAGGGTGGAGCCAGTTCTGCACACACTGCATCTCACCTAAAAAAATCCACCGCGCAGGCCCGAAGGGTGCACTCATCGCTTGCAGTGAGCGTGGGAAAAGCCCTTCCCAGATCTTCGTTCACAAAGCCAAGCCACGATGATGATGAAGTGTCTGAGCAAATGTTTGTACATTGTGCATTATTCTCATATTGACATAAATGACATATACCTATTTAGAATAGATACATTTTAATTTAGCATTATATCCTTATTATGTTTCTCTTCCTTTTTCTCTACCACAATATATTATGCATTGGACACCCTCAGAAACATCACCCAGCAACACTCGTTCCCTACTTTCCCAGAAAACAAACTGCTGATACAGTTAACCTACGGGTACACTGCTGATTGCAACAAAGCCTTGATGTGAGTACCTAAAACTTTTTTTAAAAATTACTTTTCCTAAAGATACATTTTTCTTTCCATGGGGACATTCATTGCCACATACCAGAAAACTTAAAAACTAATTTATGGAGTCAAAACAAAGCTTCTTAGATAAACACTTCCTTCCACATTTCTTGAGAAAGAGTAGTTCTGAATGGGTGCTAACACATAAAAATGGATTCCAGTTTACAAGAAAACTTCAGCATTGTACATTAATTGAGGATCCTTTTGCAGATAACTCTTTAGAATTTTATCAAAGTCAACGAAGCATCAAGACAGGTATTATTCACCTTTTGGAAATCCTGGAGTTCAGCATTTTTCTGTTCTAAAATAGATTGGGCTCTTCTAAAAAAAAAAACACCACACTTCCACCATGTGAATTCTCTCATGCAAATTAGCATCTTGTTAAAGCTCACCAATTTATTTAATCTCAATAAAATCTTAACATCTTGTCACATTTTATAAAATACATTTAAGTGAACTTATTAAAATAACTTTCTTTAAACTTCACACTTCATCCTGTATGATGAGTGTCAAAACAATTTATCTTTTTATAAAGTACATTTGTTCAAAATAAGCACATCTCAGCTAATTATTTAATAATTATTAGTGTATTTGGTGTTCAGCATAGTCAGATCACTACAGGCTGACTGCTGTCAGTTAAACGCTTATCAGAAAACTACTAACTCAGTCAACTCAAACCCTTTATTGTCCACAGACTACTGGGAATAAAAAGAAAATAAACTAAACTTAGCAGAGCTGACAGTTACCAGGCATCATGCCTTCTAGTCTATGGAAAATACGCAAGAGCCTTAATAAAGTTCAGACAGTACCTTTTTACAATCATGTTTTTGTAAACAAGTCCTTCCAGGTTGTTCTGCAAAGTCTGCTTCAAAAACTATGAAAGTAACTAGTAAAAAGAAAAAAACAAAAACAAAAACACAAACAAAAAACCTGTAAGTTTTTGCTCTGTTGAACTTCCCTGAAATTTTTCTGGTTTTCTAATAAAGATCCTTGTTCGCTCTCAAAATTACAGAAATACCCAACTCATTTCACGTGTGCACCATAAAAGAACACAATATGGCTTCAAATTATTGCTGCTACAGTTTCAAGCTGCCCGTTAAAGTGATGGCCAATACCCTCCCGCAGGAGTAATCACTTGTGGCCAAAGTTGCAGACAAAGCTAATGAGAAATAAAAAGACTTCTTAAGACTGTGATAACCAAAAGCTTATAGAGAGGAACAGGAAGGAACATTTACTGGGTAATAAGTGAGTGGGGGAAAGAGGCAAATGTGGAGCCAAGGGAACTATTTGCTTCTCTGATTATCACTGCATTAGGCAGAAAAAGCTACAAATGAGGTCCAAAGGGTGGTAGCCAGGAGCTGTGCATTCATCCCGTCACTGCAGCAAGTCCTCACAGAGCTTATCAAAGTGTGATCCACACAGTTCTCACCGATTATTCAGTGAGCTCACCTTTTCTCCTTATTAAGCTGCATTACAGCGAACTAAACTACATTTGACATTTTCCTATGAGTATTTCTTCCACATAAACTGCATTAAAGCTGTTACAGAGAGCGTATGATAACGAACAGACTGAAGTCCATGAAATAATCTCTCCGTTACAATGTGGGCCTTAATGCAGAAAGAAATTAAGAACTTAATTTGTATAGGAAACAGTGATACTCTGAAATCGAAGGTTAAAGCACTGGACTGTGACTCAGAAGACACAAATTTAATTTCTGGATCTTCCACTTAGGTAATCTTGCAGGAATTATTTCACACGAGGATAATATCGCCTCGTAGGACTGTTGGGGAGATAAGCGCGTGCCTGAGGTCTCACCTAACATGGTAGCTGGAGCCGTAGAAGCACATACATATGACTACTCTGTCTTTACTGCAAATTAGATCTAAATTAAATCTGTGCTGTCCACTGCAGCTCCTCACCTCCTAACTCAGCTTTTGAGTTTCCATGCTGGCACTTGCAGCTTTGGCTTCAGGAACCCACGTTTGAGAGCTGCTCAAGCCCAGGCTGCCTTGTACGTATCTCATCCAGCAGGGCCCAAAGCGGACCAGGGCGTCTGGGGAAAGATCCCTGGTGCCAGTCTGCATGCCTGCCATTAGCCACCCGTGTTTCCACGAGGACAGAGGCAGCTGGGGCAACAGGCCAGACAAAGCACATGCTTCCTGTCCCTTCGTAGGTGGGGCTAGGCGTAGCCACCACACTTTGAGCTTTAGGGTTACGGCAGGAGGATAAGATCTTCATGTATTTGAAGTGTAAACACATCCCATAACTCCTCATCAAGGCCAGCAAAATGACTTTTCAGTCATTCATGCGAACAGTTTTGAAAGGAAATTACTTGAATTTCCTACGTTGTAAAGACAGATTGAGCAAATGTATTATTGACATTAATTTAATGCTAAAATACTTGACAGGATGTATCAGATAAAGCTAACAGCTTAAAACACCACAAAAATGAACTTGCAATAAGCGTACGGACTGATCTGTCCAGAATGACCCCAGCAGAGTTGCTCTTGTTTCTCCCTTGTGTCAGGAAAATGCACTGAGCCACTCCTGTTAATTCTACATTTAAACACCTCTTGCATTACCTCCTTCAAACATATTTAAGAGTTGTTAAAATGGGGAGAGAGGAAAATAAATTAAGAGAAACAGGAGTTTCTTTGCATATATACAAAGAGATAAGGATCAACCCAGGCTTCCACTCATATTTCTTCTGCTTTTGAAAAAAAGGCAGAATTTAAATATTTCAAAGGGGGCAGAATTGAGTATTTGAATATTTCAGCACGAAAATCCAATCCTGCTACTCTACTACCTATGCTTATTCAGCAGACATTAAAATTAATAGCACATACATCTAGAAAACACAGATTAGCTGAGGTTGGAAAGGACCTCTGGAGGTCACCTGGACCAACCCCTCTGCTCAGGCAGGGCTACACAGAGCCAGCTGCCCAGGACTGTGTCCAGATGTCTTTTGAATGTCTCCAAGGTTGGAAACTCCACAGCCTCTCTGGGCAACCCGCGCCAGCGCTTAGCTACCTTCACAGTGAAAAAGTATTTCCCAAAGTTCAGTGGAACCCTCCTGTGTTTTAGTTCGTGCTCACTGCCTCTGGTCCTGTCACTGGGCATGGCTTGCATCCTGCCCTCAGGTATCTGCACACACTGATTGATGATCCACCCTGTGCCTTCTCTTCTCCAGACTGAGCAGTCCCAGCTCTCTCAGCCTTTCCTCATAGAAGAGATGCTTCAGTCCATCACCCTCACAGCCCTTGGCTGGACTCTCTGGTATATCTAGTGAGTCTCTTGTAATAGGGAGCCCAGAACTGGACCCAGCACAGGGGTGGCATCATTAGGGCTAGGCAGAGGGAAGGATCACTTCCCTCGCCCTGCTGGAAATACTCCTCCCTAATGCAGCTCCAGATACCATTCACCTTCTTTGCTGCAAAGGTCCCCATGTCCTCTTCTGACAAGTTGCTTTCCAGCTGGACAGTCCCCAGCATATACTGGTACATGGCTTTGTTCCTCCCTAGGTGCAGGACTTCACAATTCTCCTACTGAACCTCATCAAGTTCCTGTAGGCCCATTTCTCCAACCTGTTGAGATTTCTCTGAATGGCAGTGTGACCTGCTGGTGTATCACCCACTCCTCCCAATCTGGTATCGTCTGCAAACTCGCTAGGGGGTACTCTCTGCCCCCTTGTTCAGATCATTAATGAAGAGCTGAAGTAGGACTGGACCCAGCACTGACCCCTGGGATACACTGCTGGTTAGTGGCCTCCAACTGGACTTTGTGGCACTGTTCACTGCACCTGACCATTCAGCTGGTTTTCAACCCACCTCACAGCCTATAAATAAAGGTCATATCTAGATAGTAAAGGACTGAGTACTTTTATATGCAGGCGAGACTCACTTCATCTTTGATCTCAGTATTATATACATAAGCTGAAGAAATAATTAATGCTTCAGCTTTTGAAGAACAGTAACAGAAAAGGGGCATTTGCAGTTCTAATTAAAAAAAATTCATTCCTTATTATGTAAGTATTTGAAACTCTCCATGTTATATATTCCTTGCTTACAGAAGGACAAACTGGTTTTAGTGGAATGTCTAAGGGCCTTCTCTCCCAACAATATTTTTTAGAAAGTTACTCTTTTGCCTCAGCCGAATTATATAAATGTTTTGGAACTGTTAACATAAAAGGTCACGTGCTGGAATGGTTAGTCCCAGGGAAATACACATGCCTCAGATTTCCAGAGCAATTTCATAAAGAAAACAAATTCCATTCCAGAACTAAATCTTAACTGTCAGAGGTTCAGCTTTTAAATTCACACCTTAAAAACATCAAATCTCCTTTTAACAGACAACATGAGTCTGAAGCATGCAATGGAATGAGAACAAGATACAAAATGCGCACAGAAAAAACTTAAGTGGCTTCTAAATCACAGAGGTTGGAAGCAGGGAGTGCCACGTTGCCCCAGCAATCCATGAAAAACACACTCCCAAATGCTTCAAAATCTGTTATGCTGAAGCTCAGCTGAACACAATGGCTGCAGCATGAGAGGTTAGGAGAGCTGGTAGCTGCCTTGTCTGTCATATTCCTTTAAAAAACAGGTATAATTTGCACAGGAAAATTAAGCAGCAGCTAATACTGCTAACGCAAATCTTCAATTCACTGTGGCTACTCATGCGAGAAATCAGCACATGATGGCACAATTAAAAAGTTTTACTGTTAATGGAAATAAGTAGTTTAATAAAAAACTTTCTAATGGCCTAAAGAGGCAAGAAGCGGGTTTAAAGAAATTACGAGGACTTTCCCACATCACTAAATTTCTCTTCTTTGACAGGAAGTTTCACCACACAAATTCTGGACTTTGAATCCTTCGTTTTCTAGCTTGTGTTATACAAGGCCACAATCTGATTCGTATGACAGATCACCTCTTGGTAGATAGACCCTGTTTTGCTTGGCATTGTTCAAACATGGAAGAAAACGACATTACTTCACCATCTAAGACAACAGAGACACGGAAACAAACGGGCAGAACACAGGAAAGAGAGACCACATTCGTCAGTATGACAGGTGGCAGTTCTCAGCAAACCATCAGGGTAACTTGTCAGAACTCTACAGGCATCACAGTAAAGAAGAATATCAAGGGGTGACAAGAAAAAACTATAAGCAAGCAGCCTTAAGATGTTAATGCAGAGCTCCTTCCATCCGGGAGGAGCAACAGGAAAAAAACTACCAAGATGTTTGCTTAAAAAATTTGCACCACTTCCACTACTTTGTTATACACCATACAATCTTAATGGATTGCTTTTCCCATAAGCATCTCTAAGAAAACAACAGTTTGGGAATGAAATAGAAAACTGGAAAGTATGTCTGAGAGGGACCAAAAGACCAAAACAGAGCGCAGCCCAGATATCAGAGTTTGACCCACACAAGAAAATGCACAGTTCTTCACACTACTGCCAAATTCCCTCTGCCTCACCACCTTACTATAGAAATGGAAAACTTGAAACTCCAAAGAGACAATGCAGATCAGTACCAGCTCATTTTACAGAAAATTTAAGACCATAATCTATTTCAAAACAAGTACCTCAGGTCAACACACACAAAGAATTCTTTCCTGCAAAAATTATTACTCTGTTTGCATGTGCATCTGTGTGTACGTCCATATTTATGTTAGGAAGGACAAAGTAATGGAGGGGAAGAGTACAGGGTTTTGCTGTAATTTCTGTGCAGTTCTACCTCCACAAGTTCTCACAAGGCACTACAAGACTGTAACTTTAATTGCAATTTGCAAGTAAGTCTCGTATAATCACCTACACAATTTTAGGCTGCAAGTCAATTTGCACACTTCCCAAGGAGATAAGTTTTTTAAAAAACTTCTCAGGAATCCACTGATAAAAAAATGGAGGAAACTAGTATAAGATAAAATGATGAATTAGTCCCTATAGAAAAGTTATCTTTCACTGAGCCCATCAGAAAAGCCTAGATAACGTCAACATTCTGTATTTGCTTTTCTCTATTATTATCTCCAGCTTCATATTATTACCATGCTTTAGGCAGAGCATTTGTGATTCTCTATTGTTTTCTTTTACAAAATACAAAACAAGGATAAAGGATTTGGGAACATCAGGTTACATGTAAACAAGAGTAACATATGATACATTTTCTATTTATGCAGGTACACTTACTAGGTAAAGCATCCATTTAAAATATTAGGCCATATACTTCACAAATTCCGCCCACAAAAGCAGCATTTTTACAGCAATTACTATACAGGATAAACATCAAGTAAGCTTTGAACCGAGAACTGTAACCTGTGTAAGGCATGGAAAGGAAAGAGGAGAATAAGACAATCACATCCTAAAAATTAAAAAAGGCAAGGTGATGGAGCCTTCTTTACTTGTCATTCTGCACAAGTTAACAGGCATTAAAAAGGTCATAATTAAACTGCAAATAGCCAGTATTTTCACAACACTAATTTTTAGATCTGAGATTTAAACAAGAGAAATAGAACTATTTTCTACCTACAAAACACATGACATTATACGCTAAATATAGTGTCGTACTAATCTGAAACTCTCATGCCATTACTGCTAGTTTTTCACCTGCAACTCAGATAAGCATCTCTCCAAAATAATACATGACATTTCCCTATTTTCCAACACTGTACTAACCATTAAAAGTGCACTGAATAATGTTTGCACGAGCACCTATCTTCTCCCAAGTGAAGACAACATGAACTGCGTACAGTAACCGTAGAAGTACTTTCCATGGAAAGCCCTTGGGGTTAGCTGAAAGATGCAGACAGCAGGTGAGGAGAAAGCAAACAGTAAACAAGTAAGATTGGGAAGATCATTTAGATATTATAGATCCTATAGTGATTCTTGTAGGCAGAGGAAGATTAATCAGGATATTTACAAGGACACTGGAGAAATGTGAGCCTAATGCAGAAGAGGAACGCCTATATGATGATTAGAAAAGTGGGAAACATTCGGCTTCGCAGAAGGCAAACACAGCTTCCAAGAGATTTTCTCCCCCCACCCCCTCCACAATAACAAGTTTCAAAAAGTACTGATGAAGGTCTAATCAACTAATTACATCAGCTTTAAGACATGTAAGAACTGTGAATTTGGATTTGCAGGTGCTCCAGTTTCCAGACAAATACAGAAGAACTGAGTAATATATAAACATATATATTTATATATT
>NW_010421669.1:13384-14672 GCF_000710305.1 Buceros rhinoceros silvestris | reverse complement strand
TCTCCCCCTGTGGACATCGGTTGATTGGAAATCACTCCCAGATGTGGAGATTTTTAACAAAGCCATTTCAGAAGTCAGCGATAATGCGCTGTACGATTACATGGCAGTGTAAGTATCTTCCGAATATCTTACGCAACTGACTGTGTAGCAGTCATAGTCATTCCACAGGCATGTTTCCTACGTACAGCAGTAACACTGCTGTAAGCTGCTGCTTAGATTTTGTTGTGGTGGTGTTTATTTTGGAAATAGAGTTTCCTGTTGTTTGACAGCTCTTTCCTTTTGGAATTCAAACAGAATGTAAAAAAATTGCAAAAAAAGGAGAAGCTAACATTATAAAAAAAAATCAGGCTTTTTGTAAACTGCATGTCAGTCATCTCAGAAACTGTGTGTATCGATGTTGATAAAAATGTGTTCTTTGCTCTCAGTACAATGACAAATGATTTCTTATTTTAATAAAAATACTAAGAAGTCTTCAAACTACAGCAGATTGAGCAGGTTGGTTTTTTCATCTTCCACCTGTGGAAGGGCTAAGGGAGAAAACAAGGATTTTTTTTGAATATACAGAATAATAAGTAGTAGCACTTATTGCTACTTTAACAGCTCTGATGGTCAATAGACATTAAAACTGGTTTCAGCTGGTATAGTTAGAAGACATAGCAACACTTGTGATGTGTTTGGATCGCTGAGAAGATCTCTTTGACAAATGGTTTATTCTGTGGGGTTTTCAAAACTTCATTCAATTCCTTTAATTAATTTGCAGTGGTTTTTTTTAATTTGCAGTTAAATTTTCAGAGGTAATTTAATGAAGCTGTTGCTTCATGATAAGTGCTCTAACCTCTGCAATCTCTGTGCCCTTTGAGCCCACTTTGCAGATGAGAAAGATGTACTCAGACTTTGAAATGACAAATAGCTACTCATTTTGAACTTTGGATTTAAATCTCTTTAGGCCTGAATACTTAAAGCATCACCTCTCTGAAACCACCTGTCACTAATTTCCATTGTGCCTGTGAGCACTTAATGGTTTTGCTGATCTCAACAGAAGCATCTCAGTTTGGGGGTAGAGGAGCACACATGTAGTGTTTCCCTGAGTGAAAAAACAGCAGCCCGCCATGACCACAGAAGCAAAGACTGAAGCTGCTTCTCAAGCTTGTCTGTCACTTCCATGACTGTTGCTTCTTTCTCTTGGTTACCAAAGCCTTCATGCCTTCCAGCTTCTGCATAAGATGAGCACATAAGCTTGCAGACACCACCTGTCTCTTTTCACATCAAGCATTCTGTGTGTCTGTAG
>NW_010421669.1:0-13292 GCF_000710305.1 Buceros rhinoceros silvestris | reverse complement strand
AGGGAAATGGGTCCTTTTCAAGTGCAGTTACCTGTTTCACAAAAGCTGTCTAATTAAGGTTTGAAATGTGTTCAAAAGTCTCATATTTTTATATTGTGACTCAGCAGTTTTGATGCTATTTTGCCAATATTGTGTCTTCAATGAGGGTGGGGGAATTTGTAATTTTATTTTATTTTTAAAGCAAGCTTAAAGATCCATAGATAGAAGTGTACTCACTCAGGTCAAAAAAGTCAGTGTTTGGACCTGGAAAGGACTGATGCTATTACCTACTTCCCACTGGTGCTTGAAACCATCAGTTTGTACCTTTATCATTTGTGACCTGTGCTTGAGTTAAACCGGTAACAAAGCATAAGAAGTGTGAGACCTAGATAAATTAATGTTGTTTGATTAATACCTCTTTTGTATTTTGTGTTTAATTTCTAGTTGCGTCTATTTTACACAGATACAAAAAAAGCTGTCCTCAGAGTAGAAGAAGTTTGAAATCGAGCCGTCCCCGGTATGGGGCTGTGACTTCCTTTTTGCAATCACTGGTCACTCAGGCAGAACCTCGCTTTGCTATGTTTGGGCCAGGTTTGGAAGAGCTGGATGACTCTTTAGTGCAAAACATGATGACATGCCCAGAAATTCTGCTAGTAGTTGGCCTGCCTCAAAGACAAATTCATGGTAATGGCTGGTTTTAATTTTTGGCTTTTTTATTTTGTAAAACACAAAAAGCACTGGGAAAGAAATGAGGAAGATGGATGCTTTTTTCTCCCCTGAAACTCAATTGCATAATTGTAAATTGAAATATTTTCTCTTTGTATTTATTCAGGACGATAATTGCAGTGAATATTTGGGATAAAACTGTAGCTGCAGTGAATTTATCATTAAATCTGCACAATGTCAGAGGGATCATTTTGCTCCTCAGACTTCTGTGTGGATTGTAAATTCCATCTCACACCTGCTGTTGTAATGGATAAATGCAGACAGGGCTTTCTTTAGACCCTGTTTGCAGTAAGTGGCTAAAAACCACACTTGTGTTTTTATACAGGAATTAAAGACTGATCCTTTGTATGATTCAGTCTTGTGGTGTCAAATGGTGTAAAGTTCATTTAGAAGCGTTAGAGGAGCAGATGAGTTATTATTTTCAATGTTTAAAAACATAGTTTTGAACATCTGTAATTTCACTTCAGTCCAAACCAGAGACAAAGATTTCTTACTTTTTAGTTAATATTTATTTCAGCACAGCAGAACTGGAATAATTCAATTGTATTTATAGAAAGCATGAAAAATGGATTTCTTAGTGCTATCTTTTTTTTCTCTGAATGCCCTTTTCAGTGCCGCTTGTTGTAAACAGACAAGAGCCTTTGCTATGCCAATTCCGGCTAAGAAACACAAGTGTAGCTCCTGTCTGACTTATGTTTTTAGGTTCAAGTCTAAGTATCAGAAACATGGAAATGCCTCATTTTCTTTTAATATTATTGAATTGATTTTAATAGTCTGGACAATTAGAGCGTGTGTAAAATTCCATTGTAAATATGCTACCCCTAACAGCAACACCTAGGCTTGGATATATCTATCAATTTTATTGCACCATGGGAGTTTTCAGCCTACCTATTCAGTAACCAAATAGTTGTAATCTCATATATTCGTATTTTTCCCTGTAGGAATTGGATCAGGAGTCAGTTTTCAGTTTAATAACAATCAAAAGTTCAATATTCTGACATTGTATTCAACCACCAGGTAAGATTCGTTCTCCACCAAAAAAAAAAAGTACAGTTTCTTGGTTATTTCATACTTTTCCACACGTTTTTCTCATGTTATGCGCACATTCACATGCATGGATATCCCCTATAAACTGAAGCTTCAATGTTTATGTTCACTTTTTCCTTTCTTCTCCAAGCGCTATATTTTCACCTGGAAGTAATAAAACTTTGCCCAGTCTTGTGACATAAGCTTCTACCTCTCTTCATAACTTATTTGATTCCCTTTTGATGCACTATATAAGTTCATCCTGGGGTGTATTTTCATGTGCATCTCACAGATTGCTAGCTATCCGTGTGTGTACACTAGAAAAAGAAAGGGGGACGGGGAGAAGTGACATTGTTTTTCCTGCCTGTTTCCTGTGCTGCCTAGACTTTCAAAATCCATTTTTTGCATTCTAATTAACCTGACTACTGAAATATTCAAATATCTTTCAGTGTGGAAAGGAGGAGAGCAAGGGAAGAGCAAGCTGTTGCAGTAAATAAGATGTTCTACCAAGAGAACAGCGTGGTAGGGAATCAGCAAGCAGTGCATTACAATGTAATAGCTCAAGTGAAAAAAGTGTGCGAAGTAGTTGATGGATTCATTTATGTTGCTAATGCAGAAGCTCATAAAAGTAAGGGGTTTCTCTTTTTTTTTTGTATTTTGTGAATGATGGGACTGTCAAAAAAGATTACAAGGAATATGTAATACATCAAAATCCATGATCTGATTCTTTGATAATCTGCTTCATTAATGCTGTTTCCTCAAGGCTTATCGAGTCAAAGACGTCCTCTATCCTGGATGCTTTCCCTCATCTCCTTGTGAGGGGTTATGGTCCCTTCTGTTCATGGAGGATAACTGATACGGTTGCTATCTAAGTATGTGTGGGAAATTATATGGATTGAAAAAAAAAAAAAACAACACCCAAAAAAACCCACCAAAAAAGAAAAAACCAAGCAAAAAATCCCTAACAAACCCAGGGGATAGGTAGAAGAAGCCTGAAATGTATTGGTGGAGGTGGTGGTGGCATAATAGTCTGGAAGCAGAACTTTCACCAGGAGAACTTCAGTAGAAGATGCAATTAGTCCAAATCAGGATAGTTCTATAAGGGCATAATCCAAATACCTATTATAGTAACCATCTTTACATACATCAAGTTTAAATGGAGAGAAAGGGCCAGCTCAGAAGAGGGTAAAGAAATTGTGAAGAGGTATACCAAAGAGAAAAATATGGTCAGAAGGGAAGGGCTGATGACTGTACAGTGCATGAGTATTTCTTAATGACTTGTTGCAATTCTGATCTCCGTGAGGTACCTGGAAAACAGTCTCGTGTTAAGGACTGGAATAGGCTGCCTGTAGAATCTGTGGGGTTTTTTAAATAACATCTAAGTGTGACATGAACACACATGTGCAATGAATGGCAATGATCCAGCCTTGTGATAAGCAGTAGATAATTTGGCCATGTCCCTTTCTAGCCCTCTGTTTCCTCAACTCTGAAATCTTAAATATTTGAAAAGTTTTAAAAGGGAAAAAAGTTCTCCCTGGTATTCGCAGATATTTAATACTCATGCATTAAAAATTGTTTCTTAGAGCACGATCGTCAAGAGGAACTGGCTCGTATTTTGGCAATGCTCGATCCAGCCCTTGGGCCTGCGAACAGACCTCTGCTAGTTTTGTCTTGTGTCTCTCATGTTGGTGTGAAAAGAATTCCGAGTGTTTACATGGCACATCAATTGCAACTAAATCTGCTACGTCAGCCGTGGATGGTACTTGTTTTCAATTCTTTATTTTCTATTTCTCTGTGTCTTAAATTTAATTTAGACTTATGGTAGTTCCTGAATTGCACCTACCTAAGCAAGTGTGTGCAACTTTTAACACTAGTGTGTGAGCTCTGAACTTAAGAGAATAATTTAGTTTCTCTGGTCCTCTAAGGTAGCACTAGCCTATCTGAATTTAGGGGAGCTAAGTGGCTTGCTGAGGAACCTAAGATCATTCAGATGGAGCCAGAATGTAAGGTAGGACAAATTGCTAGTCTTGAAGGGGGTAAGGAAGATTAAATTAATTTAAATCTTAATTTCCTGAGCAATGACCCAAGGCCTTAGAGGGTAGATTTTTCTGCCGTTTTCAGGAGACTGTTAATTGTCACTTGTTTGACATGATGTTACTGAGTTTTTGACAAATCAGTTTTTTACCTAGCATGTGAGGTCCTGAACCTGTTAGCATGCATTGAATTCTAAAGCTTGCAGCATTTTTGCTTGAAGAGTTACAAGAAGATTTTTCAAGTAGGTTCTCAGGAGTAAAGCAAGTGTAATATTCCAGATAGCTAGTGGAATGATTGAGATAAAATTGTCCTTGATACTAAGAATGCTATAGTTTCCTAATGGGTATTATAATTCGTTTTGTAGAGAATAGTGTTTTATTTTTGTACCTAACTCTTAAGAAACCTTTTTTGTCCAATGGACCTCTAAACCAGTCATAAAAATTTAGATTTGTTCTAATAATTTTTTACTTTAAGGATAGACATGGAATGATGCTAAAATGCTATTAGATCCTGTTACCTGTTATCTCCAATATATTAACTTTTTTATTTTTACAGGTGCAGGACGCTGTAGCTGCAACTTTAGCTGGATTACTGAATGGAATTGAGTGGCTCCTGGAAGAAGCAAATTGTAAAAATGCACAGTAATGGAACCATGTATAGTTTTACTGTATAGAGACTTCAGTGTTTTGCAGTTCAGATGAAGTGAGACTCTCATCCTGACATCACACTGTCAGCAGGGAGATTTAAAAGGCAAACCTGCATGTATTTCACTGCTTGGACTTTAATAATTAACATTCTTCCAACTGTAGTCCTGAATTAGAAGTACAAGTAGGGTTGCTTGGATTCCAGCAGCTGAAGAAGAAATAATTTTGGGGGGCAGTCTGGGCGTTTCGTGTTTTTTCTTTCTTTCAGGCTGAGGCCTTTAGGATGCAATCTTTTCTCAGTAGAGGTGATTAATCTCTTTTATGAATATTCATAACACCAGGTTAGTTTATCAGCACTGTCCTATGACATGCGTCACACATTTATTAAGTATATTCAGTGGCAACTTTGACAGTGACAGTGCCCAACTAAAGAAAACACACTATACCTTGTGCAGTAAGTAGCAGGTTGACAGTAAGACAGTATCTCTTTCCAAAGAGCAAATTCAGTGGGTTTTTTTTCCAGAAACAATGCCTAGACAAGGAATAACACCTGTGGCAGAATTGTCAGCCCAAACCAAAATTCTCAGAAGCAAACAAACAAACTACCATGTGTGAATTGGTGGTTTCTTGGTTTTGCTCTTATTTGTTGATCAACCACAAAATATTTCAGCATCATCTGCTTTCTGTTCCAGTGAAATTATTAGCTTGAACTGGACATATCTCTGATGTTACAAATAAAAGTTGAATCGTTAGTACTTCAGGACATTTACCAAATGTGTAGGACCTATCAGTTACTCAAATAGTTGTGGTCATTTGCAGATGTGAATTGCACTTGGCTTGAAATTTTCTGCACAGCTGAAAATATTTTTGTAAAAAGGGAAACAACGTTTTCCATATTGATGTCATTTGGGGTAGTCCTAGCCTTTCACCTTTTTGATGTTTTTAATTATTGGACAAATGTTCAGAAACAATGTCTTGCCTGTGCATGTATTTGTTTTGTTCTGGGTTGGTGTTATCTGTCCATCTGTCCACACCGCCCGCCACCCCACCACCATCCCCGAAAC
Organism: Buceros rhinoceros silvestris; assembly: GCF_000710305.1. NCBI lineage: Eukaryota > Metazoa > Chordata > Aves > Bucerotiformes > Bucerotidae > Buceros > Buceros rhinoceros. The sequence continues at coordinate 7,819 of NW_010421669.1, read as the reverse complement.
GTGATAATCTCACAGTTTTTTCTTGGTACACATTCAGCTATAACTGCCCTCTACTTGTTTGATGTGTATGATGCTCAACACAGCTATGTCAGAAATACTCCGTTTGAGAGGTTCTTTTATTTTTTAATTAACTAGGACAGACACAGGAACTTACTCTATTTTTGGGGGGGGTGTGTGTTTTTTTTAATCTTTTTGAACAATTAACAGTTTTCTAGATGTTTTTGTATGCCTTCTAATCAGGACATATGGTGATTTCAAGGCACAATCCATGAAAAGCTATACTATGATATTTCTGTGTTTTGTCCTTTTAAAAAATAAGGTATGTGCTTTGTGCTTTAAAAGAGAGAAGACAATAATATGAGAATTTGGGGGAAAATTCCATGCCTTGTGTCTACATGTATGTGACTTTCCTGCTAGTTATAGTAATTTCATAATGGTTTATCTGTAGCGGGTTGAATAAAACAACCTGTTGCTATGTTAGCTACGACAAATATGGGGGATTTTTTATGTAAGAAGCTTGTTCTGCTTTCCTCATGAGGAATAAATTATTTTTTCAAGAATGATATTTAAAGTCTTTCTGTGTGTTAAGCCACCCCTGCTGCATGCAATGTCTGCAGTAATTCTGTCATACCATAACCTTAGTCATCATTAGTCATTAATGAACAATGTTATTGTATGTTATCTGTTTAGTTAACAGATATTAATTCACCGACTTTTCAAAAGGTCAAGGTAATGTAGGAAATATAATTTTTTTCTTAATCTAAAGATCATCAGCTGTATTAACTTAAAGACAGGATAATTTAAAGAACTTAGAGTTTCACCGATGCAGCCCAGTAAACAAACAGTGGTCATTAGAAGTCTGTGCAGTCACAGAGCTCCAGCATCATCACAATTGCAGAGCTGATGGTGGGGTAGCTTGCGTGATTCAGTACAGTATAGGCAAGAAAGGTGAGCACGTGCCCTGTGCAAAGGAACAGCTTAGATGCCCAGAGGTATGCTGTGGAAGAGACTGTGTGCCTGTTGAGAATTCATATGCCAAATAACTGCAGAGATGGACTGCAGATTTCATTTAGCACTACCTTCCTATTTCACCTGAAACATTTACTACTATTTAAATTCCCGAGTCTGTTGAGTTTAGAAGCACAGTAAGTCAATTAATCTTGGGACTTAAATTGTTAAAAATTCAAAATTAGTTGGATACAGAATATTAGAATGAAATAAAAATTAAATTGGAATTAAATGAGAATTAGAATTAGAATTCAAATGTGCTTAGTATGAAAAACACCATTCATTTAATCTATTTGGTTTTGCATTTATCACAGTAAATGCAACTGTGATGGGTTTGTGATAAATAAAACCATCAGGATCTGAGGCCCAGAAATCTTGCTGTCCTTGGGATGAAATATCCTAACAGTTCTGCAAAGAAAAACGCTTTCCTGCCCACTGAGGCAGGAGGTTTATCCAAACAGTGGTCGCAAAAGAAAAGGTTTAAATGACAATACGTGTGATTTATAAGTAACCTCAGTTTCTGAGGCTTCCACTGAGCAGCTTTCCCAAAAGAGAAGGTGTCTGTGGAGATGCTAATTTTCGAGTCTTTGACACGCGGAATAACAAAAGCGCCCGCTGCCGTCTCGAAAGCAGTGCGGGAGGGTACCCGCCGAGCCCGCAGGACAACGGAGGCAGCGCGCTGACAGCGCCCCCGTAACTTGCTCGGTGTTTCGCAGTTTCTGCGAATGCGGCTGCCTCGGGTGGCCAGAGGAGGCGATGGGGGCCCTTCGCTTCCCTCCAGCTTCGGAGGGGAGTTGCGGCTCCTTGTGTGTCCCACTGGGTGGCACTGCTGATCCGCACTAGCCACTGACGCCGCCCACGCAGCATCCCTGCACCCTTTGTCAAAATTGCTTCAGGTAATCAGTTTACTTCCTTCTCAGATATGACAGCAAGTAGATGCAGTTGTAGAAAAGCGGAAATCAACATGTTTTTCACAGGCTTGTAACAGGTGACATGTTGTCTCTTCTTTTAATCTGGAGGGTATCAGTATTGATTTGTGTGGCAGGCTGAGTATTGCGACTAAAGAGATTAGCTGGAGTTGATATCAGAAGGATATATGGAAATAACTGCCGGCATCGTTGCAAGGCAATTGATGCTTCAGTCTGATTTAGCTTTTCAGTCTGTGATTTAGTTTTGTCTTTCGTGCCATATTAGCACTAGTTATTATCCTTACGTACAAGAGTACTGAACAAAATTACTTTCCTTACGTACAAGAGTAAAGCAGTAATATTCTTTGGGTGGTTACAGAAGGTGTTATTACAGCTAGAGCTTGTGCTTAAATCTGGGGCCAGAGAAGATCTGCACACGGGCTGCTCTCAGTTTGCTCAGGATGAAACTACAAATCAAGAATATAGGAAGGCATAGAGCAGAGATGTTCCACAGGTGAGACAGAGCAATGGCAAAACATGGTGGATCTGGATAGTGAGGTACATTTAAGAACCAGTGAGATTAGACTGTCTCCCATGCTAGCTCACTCCTCCTTCAGAACTGCCTTTGCTATGTCTACCCTTCCAAGCAGGGAGGTCACAGCTGGCCAGTATCTGGCAGAAAGTCCTGTCTGTGTACGCTGTGCACCTGCTCACAGGTACCAGTTTGGGCATTACTGGCCAAGGTTCCTGGGCACATGCTCCAGCCTCTTAGCTATCCTTGCTAGATTCTGTCTGCTTTACATCTCACATACTCCAGGCTTGAAACTGGATACCCTGCTCTAGATCCAGACAAGTCCTGGGCAAAAGGGAATGAGCACTTGTCTTCAGTGTAGCCCAGTATGTGGTTAGCCTTTATCACAGCATGGGCACATTGCTGAATCCAGGTTCACTGGTCCAACAGGAGCTCACGATCCCTTTTGCAGAGCTGGTCTAAAACCAGTTAGTCCCTGACCTGCACTGATGCGCACCCCCTCATGGACTTTGAATTGCCTTTGCTCAACGTTTGGAGGTTCCTAGACCACCTGCTGACCCACTGAATGCACACTTGCAATATTTCCATCTGTCTCTGCACAAGGAGCATAGTTTCTCTGGGAACACTGGCCCTACATGTGACAGCTTGCAGAATCAGTCACCAGACGGGAGAGAAAAAAAGTATTCAGTCTTTTCCTGAAAGCTGAAATCAAATCAAGCCATCTGCTAAATCAAAAAAAGAAAAAAAAAAAAAAAGAACAATACGAGGCTTAGAGCCTCAAAATAAATTCCTCCATAGTTTGGGAAACTGCTGGGAGGTGAGAGCTGTGAGGATGAAAGGCTGGTATTGACCCAGAAGTCTGTTTCACCAAGGTCTGAAATGTGTGGCATTGTGAAACAATCCTGATGACAACCCAGAAACACCCAAGGTATTAATTAAATTATTTAATACTACTCTCTGCAAAGTGACAACAGTAAAATAAACTCTTCTGTTTGTTCTCAGGAATGACAGACAAGAAACTGAGGTAGGTAGAGAGGGACTGAGGGATTGAGGGCTGCATTTCTTAATCAGTACTGTTCTGTTGATAAAGTATTACAATTTTGGTTGTGGCATCTTTCATATCTTCTCCACAAACTCGAATTATGAAGGCAATTCCACAGCCTGGTGTCAAGGGAGACATGTTTCACAAATGTGAATGTATAAGGGCTATTCTCAAGAACAAACCCAAGTCTTTTTCTGTACTTTGAATCAAATCCAGCTTGTCTTTTATGAAAGATTTTTATACAAATTTTCTAAACAAATGAATCTAGAAACAGCAGTTGCTTAGAACTTCATGCTGTAAGACTGATAGCATTCAAAGCCCACTACCTTTGAAATTCAGCTGGCTTCATCTCCAGTTTTGTGGAAATTTAAAGAAATGTCCATACCTTTAATTCACATGAAAGCGATAGTTTAAACTTGCCCTACATAAGTGCCGTACATTAGATTCTGTAGGATAAATTATTATAATTCTGTCATGAATCTGAATCATGAGGATTTAAATAAATGAGTTACGTGGGAATCTTCTTTTTAGAATATAACCATTCATCATGTGTCCAAACCTTGCACAACAGAGCATAAGGATGCACTTAAATGGCCACACATTATGATGCTTCTAAAAATAAAAGCTATTTGCAAGACAATAAATGCAAATTACAAGTTTTACTAAGAAAAACGTTTAAAGAATCTTATGGGGTTTTGTGTTAGAGACCCAAATTTTGTAAAAACATGAATTACTGAGAGAAAAAACCTGATTATCTGACTACTGCTATATTCGTATAAAATGAGAGGCAACTCTTAGTATAATCAATGTGGTTGAACTGTGCACTTGAATTCAAGCATCCTTCAGTCTTCCATTGAAAAGAATTGCCACTCAACCAATATCAATAGCCTTCTTTTCAGCTGATAGTCTTGAATTGCTTTTGGACTCAGTAAAACCAAAAAACCTCTACCAAGTGTTTATGGTTTTTACTTTGCTTTTCACCCCAGGAAGTGAGTTGAGAAGTCAGCTGGTGTACAGAGACACAACAAGACTTTTTTCCGCTAGCAGTTCTCTGATCACTTGTTCCAGGCCTAAGAAGCTAATAAACTAGAAATAAACTGAAAATTAAATAAATTAAAGGAAGTGTTGGTGAAAAGACTTTTAGGAACGTCTTTGTATGCCTGAGTGTCCCTGAGAGTGAAATAGTTTGAGAGGCCCACCTTCAAAGAAGACATTGGAAATTGCTGCTGCAGAAACCCGCAAGATTCATGGTAGGCACCCAAAATCACCAATAACAGAAAATTCTGACTAGCAACCAAAACCCTGTATTTCCACAGTGCTCTTTGTCTGTGGGTGTCCCTACTGCCACTTGAGTCACACCCTCAAGTCTCAGACGCTGAGCACAACACTCAGAGTCACCTCCTGCCTTTCCTTCCCCTGCGGGTATATTCTGTGTATCTCTGGTCTCTAAGCAGTCTCCTTCCTGATTTGTTACTCTGTGCACCAAATTCATTCCATGGGGCTGGCCTGTGACTTGTTGAGCAGGTGATTCTGAAGTCAAGAGTGGGGGAAAATGCAGAACTGTGCTTCATCTGGAACCTCTGGAACTCGTGAGATTCTGCGCTCACAGATTGTGCAGCCGCATGCTGGGAACACTCTTCTCATATTTGTCTCCTGCATATTTATCTGAGCTCAGGTAGAAGATGGTATGACCGCTAGGGCACTACTTCCTAGAATGATAATTTCTTTCTGACACCTCTGTTAAACATCTAACCAGACTGCCCACATTTAAAAGTTCTCTCCAATTAGAGAGTGAATTCAGAATAAAATGCTGTTCTTGAACAACTGCAAGCAGGGCCACTCTTATTCCAAAATAGAATCTCAGAATCAGAGAATCATCTGGTTGGAAGAGACCTTTAAGATCATCAAGTCCAACCAATCACCCTGCACTGCCAGGGTCCCTAAACCATGTCCCTCAGCACCACATCCACACGGCTTTTAAACACCTCCAGGGATGGGTACTCCACCACCTCTCTGGGCAGCCTGTTCCAATGCTTCACAACTCTCTCTGTAAAGAAGTTTTTCCTGATATCTAACCTAGATCTACCCTGGTGCAACTTGGGGCCATTTCCTCTCATCCTGTCCCTTGTCTCATGGGAGAAGTGACCAACCACCACCTCGCTACAACCTTGTTTCAGGTAGTTGTAAAGAGCAATAAGGTCTCCCCTCAGCCTCTTTCTCTCCAGGCTAAACAGCCCCAGTTCCCTCAGCTGCTCCTCATAGGACTTGCTCTCCAGACCCCTCACCAGCTTTGTTGCCCTTCTCTGAACACACTCCAGAACGTCAATATAAAAAGTGTTGTAAAACAGTTGCAGAGTAACTTTCACAGATAACTTAAATGATAACTTACATGACAATGACAAAAAACTTGAATGATAATGTCCTGTAAGATAAACAAATATTGTATTTCCAAAGTAGAAATGCAGGGAGTTAAACCTTTGAATTAATCTTTACATTTCTTCCTGGATCATTGTTTGACACACTGCGGTGCTCTGTGAAGCACACATCCTGGCCTTGGTACGCTGAGGGCCATGCTTGTACTGTGCTTCAGCTGCAGCAGATCGCAACGGCATTCATCGCAGCGCTGTCTGTGCTTTGACAGCCCCGTATCGTTGCTTATTGCCAAGAGAGTGCAAGGTGAGTTGTACACTTCTGGACCCAAGTCCAGAAGGCACAGCTCACACAGCCCATCCAGGTGACAGCAAGCCGTAACAACGAGTAATGTGGAGTTATCTCTTATGAGGTGCCAGTGCTGGACTCCATCCAAAACCTAACAGTTATTCCCAGTCCTATTGATAGTGAGCTGGAACCAGTTCCCAAATAGAGCATAGACGTAGCCTGAATCCGCTCAAATCACATTCCTGTTGGCTCCGATTAAGAGAGGGTTGGGATGCTCTAACTGGCTGCTCTAGATCAAGGAATTGATAATAGCCCCTCTGTATTTATCACCAAGGTTTTTAAAGATAAGTTTTCATCATACAGTTATTTTAGCATATTATATATTTAGTATATTATTTTAGGGTATTTTAGAAGGGTGTTGTTGAAAGTACCTAAAGTTATGGACCTGAAGTCCTTATACAGAGAGAAATGTATCCCCAGAAACAATTTTGGAATTCATGTATTACTTCAGCACATTGCAACATTAATGATATTTCACTAATGATATTTAATTTTTTTTTTTAATCTCTTTGAGACAGTTTGAAATAATGGATAAAAAAGTGCTGTAGTCTCTCCCAGCATTTGTCTGAACACTGGCAGTTTCATGTCTTGCTCCTTGCTGTGAATTGCACACAGAGGTCACAGTGCTGTTCTCTCTGTAAATTACCCTATTGTTTGCAGAATAATAACAGCTTCCTGTACAGCTGTTTATTTAAAAGCCTGGGACATCAGAGTGCACTTCTGCCATAAAAGTAATAGGGTCTGTGCTATTACTCCTTTAACGTGCTCTGTGATCTGACTACAGATTCAGGCACTTCAAGGACCATGTATGTGGCAAGGATCTTCAAAGTCAATAGTACTCACATGCCTGAAATTTAGCATGTGAGTCTTTGCAAAATGTCATGCTTTTCCTTTAGAAATTATAAAGACAGTATATGTGTAGGTATAATTAATTAAATTTGTTTCTTACTCAGTTGAAGTATATGCTAATTGGACTGAATTTGAAGCTCTAGGTTTATTTCATTGTACAGATGACGTGGCTAATTTCATAGTCAGAAACTGAGGACTGCAATTTATCTACTCCTGTGCTTGCAGTTCCCCCCAAAACCACCCTTTGCTTACTTTGGGGTTGCTGCATAAATAAGGTTCCCTTATTTAGGCCTGTCCTGTGGCTCTGTTGGTTCCTGGCATAACTCAAACAGTCTACTTTTTTTCTCCAGATCTTCAGCACATGTACTGTTCCAGCATTCAACGTTCTTGCATTGAACCTTTGCACCAGGCCTCACAGTTCCTCTGACCTTCTCCTTTCTCCCACCAGACCTAATCCCGGCTTCCTAATCCCACGGAGAACTCTGATTCTCCATGCTGATTCTCCTGTGTCTCCACATATAGTCTGGCTGACTTTTCAATACCAAGGTGGGTCAAATGCAGCAGGGCTTGACCTGCTGCTCTCCAATCCCTCTCTCTCTTTCCTCAGGTATCCTCGATGTTTTCCAGTTCTAACTGCAGCATTTTAGTTTGAGCTCTCACTTTCTACCATGACCTGTACTTTTCAAAATTGCAGTTCCTGGGTCTTCCAGACTTTCCAGTCTTCTTTTCCTTCTCTGTCCTGGGTTCAACATGGAGGAACCG
>NW_010421668.1:62019-70317 GCF_000710305.1 Buceros rhinoceros silvestris | reverse complement strand
GAGACTTCTCCCAGTTGTTCGTAGAATATTTCATCTGCGTCTTCTTCCTGGTTGGGTGGTCTCTAGCAGACTCCCACTGTGATGTCTGCCTGATTCTAATCCATAAACATTCTACCTTTTCATGACCGTTGTTGATCTCCAGACAATCAAACCCCTCCCTAACACACAGAGCTGCTCCTCCTCCTCTCCTGCCTGGCCTCTCTCTCCTGAAGAGCTTGTAGCTGTCCAGTGCAGCGCTCCAGCTGTGCGTATCATCCCACCATGTCTCCGTGATGGTGACTGTATCATAGTTTTCCTTTTGCACAATGGCCTCCAGCTCTTCCTGTTTGTGGCCCATGCTGTGGGCACTGGTGTAGAAGCATTTCAACTGGGCTGGTGATCCCTTCCTGATTTCTTTGGGGGGAGAAGGCCTAACTCCCACCTGACCTTTTCCTGGCACTGCCTTGACTCCTGGCATACCAGTGGCCACTGTGGCTATGCTATGACCAGACACACTGCCCTCAGTCTCCGCTGGTGCAGCATACCAGGAGCTTGCTGGCATTCCATCCGATTAGCACTGGGGTGCAGCCCTTAGGGCTTAGTCCCAGCAAGCCAGACTCTATCCCTTTTCCCCCTCAAATCTAGTTTAAAGCCCTTTCAGTGAGCCCTGACAACTCCTGTGCAAGGATCCTCCTCCCCCTCTGACACAGGTGCACCCCATCAGATGCCAGCAAACCTGGCTATGGTCAAAGAACCCAAAGTCCTGCTGCTGACACCAGGCTTGGAGCCAAGTGTTGACCTGGTGGGTCTTTCTGTTTCATCCCTCAACTGTCCCTGAAAACTAAAGGGATAGAGAGAACACCACTTGTGCTCCTGATCCCTTGACCAGTTGCCTGAAGGTCCTGAAATATTTTTTGACTGCCCTCAGGCTCCTTGTTTGGAGAATTTCATCACTGCCTACCTGAAAAGCTGTGTCCTGGCTGGAGCAGGACCCCAGCTTTCAGAAAGCCTCTTCTATAACAGAGGAGGGAAGACTGTAAAAGAGTATGTAAAACGAAACTCAAAAAAGTGCCCCATTTCAGTTACAGCTGGTGAAGAGAATCTAAAATCAGTAAAAGGTGCTTCCTCTTCCATGACATTTTTATTTCTAGGCTTTTAAAATACCATCATGTGGCTGCTGTATCATCTTCTGTTATTTATGTGACCACAGTTCTAGTGAACTGTTAACAAGTAAACTCTTGTGCAGATTATCAAGCAGGTAAAATTCGTAGAAGTGATATAAATGTTTAGGAGGAAGAGTTATGCTGCTGAAATTTAGCGTCTAAAGTTACAGTCTTCTTCATCTCGAACAGTGTGGGAAGATGAACCTCACGTATTCATGTACACAGCCATTTGGCACTTGAACTGAGGGCTGTTGACAGATTTATTTTTTCTCTGACACTACCCCTCAGGGCTAACTTGGGCTACGGAGTTGTTGTGCATGGAAGCAGGGTCAGGATGTGGTGTGGGGGTGTGGGACACAGACATGCTGGTACAGTGGAGTCTCCCTTGAAGGCATTCTTCAACTAGGAGTCAAATTTGCGAAGAGAGGATGAGAGACACAAAAAGGAAGGAAAGCTTTTCCCTGATGGCTTGAACAGATCACGTATTTAAACACTCCACATTATCTCTCATAGAAAAACTTGGTGCGCTCTGGTAGTACTGAACTACTGGTGCAAGAGGGAGCATGAGCAGTAAATACACGTGCAGGACTAGATCCCTAGCAGACAACTACCATACTACATGATCATAACAGTTGGATTTTAACAACTAAGATGAAGCAAAGAAGCAAACAGGGCAAGAGAAAAGTCAACTATTCTTTACATGAAAGAAAGCAACCCCTCCAACCAGTATTCTCTCTCACCTCATCCTTAGTGGTGGTGCTTAGTGATATGGTTTAGTGGTGACCTGGCAGAGCTGGGTTAACAGTATGACTAGATGATCTTAAAAGCCTTTTCCAACCCAAATGATTCTATGATTCTATCCCCATAAAGCTGCAATCAAAAAGAGCAAAGGTATTATGAGAGGCACAGGCATCAGACCCAATATTAATACTTTAACAAATCTGTATTATGAAATCAGCAACAAACACCAGAAATAGAAATCCTCTTTGAGTCGGTACACTCTTCATCTGTGTAAGAAGCCTTTTCTCTTTCCAGTGCTATGAAGCACCGCTGGCTGTGAAGCTGAGCTGCATTTCTTAGTTAAAATAAGCATGCCACATCTCTATGACAGGTAAAAAATAAAGTGTGTCTCCTGCAAACTAAAGCTCTTACTCTTGTTTGCAAATTTATTTTTATCTGAGATTTCAACATAGGCCTGTTAAAACTGATAAAAATGGGTACAGTAAGAAAATGAACACCCACACCAAGTCTCTTCTGTCCATACCCTGCCTAATCAGAAAGCCACAAAGATGCTTTCTGTATCCATTTAGTTAGAAATTGCTGAAATTGTGTATGATGGTCACAACTGAAATGCACGCACTCATTTTAAATATTAACGACCATATTCCCATCTATTCTCTACAAACTCTTCAAAAAGGTTTGGGAAGTCCTATTTTTATCAGTGAGCTTGACATGGCCTCCGGTTATATGACTGTTTAGAAAATTTCATGTGGTATATACTGGTCTTGGTGTGACTGAGGTTATAGAAGACAGTGCCATTAAACACCATGGCTTCTTGTGATTTCTCTCCACCAATGCAGAAAATAGAAAAACTCAATCTCCCCATCTCCACTGTGAACGGTGGATGTGAGTTGGCCACAAGGACAAATCTTCCTGGGTGCCTCCAAAAAAGTTACTGTGCTGCAGTATCTCCTGAAGGACAAACTTTTGCTAAGATGAAATACCAAAAAACAATGGTCACTTCATATAAGAATTTATTTTCAGCAAGCATATGCTGCATCTGATTAAATCAACAGGTGGGGTAGAAAAAGATGAAGATAGATAAATGAAGGTGTTGGAAACCAACAGGAGGCTGAGTTTTGAATAGAAGAGGACAGAAAACTATAAAAGAAGTCAGACAAACTGATGGAGTGAGGAATGGAGCAAACTGGTGGAGGTAGTAGCTATTTTGCATCATCCTGCAAAATTCATCCAAATTCCATTTGATGGACCAGTATGGTGCAGTACTTTCATGCTGCTCAAAGAGGCTTAATGCAACAACACAAAGGGGTGAATCTGGCTATAATATTTGACATTAAATATTTAGAATGGACATACCGTATGTTCAAATGAGAAAAAATACCCAGCAATGTTCTCTCTTGAATTTTCTCCTTAGTGTCCATGTAGCACATTTGTAATAATCTCCTCACCACTTGTATAGGCATACTTCATCTCAACTGTGAAATATTATGTTAAATTTGAGCTATAGATAGGATTATCTATTTGCAAGGAATGTGACTGATGTTGTAACTATCAAAACCTCATGTTTTTGCAAATCCTGGTGGTTCAGAATCAGATTGAAATTGAGACAAAAATATAAGGCTAAATACATTAAACTTTGAAAATGTTTTTACAACATTCACTCATTTCCTTTTTCCATACTAGATGAGAATAGCCTCCAGGACTCCCGCTCTTGGCAGGCCCCGGCTGCCCCGTGCCGGGGTCTGGGATGTCCAGAGGTAGAGCAGAGACTCTTTCACGGGAACGCCCTTGCCGTGGGGAAGGAGCTTTTGTGCCCTCGTGGGGTTGAGAGCTGTGCTGGTGGTGGCGTGTACCTCCAGTGCCAGACAGGTCTCAACTGAAGGGTCAGACAGGGTGTGCCCACGGGCAGGATGGGCTCACTAGCCTTCGGGCAGCCATCCTAGGAGAAGGACAACTCTGACTCCAAACCTGGGCAGATGGAGCTCGTTTAGCCTTGTAAGGCTCCATCTAAGAGAAGGACACTCTAAACAAACCTACGACCCGAGGACTTTGCTGTCACCGTCCAAGCTCGCTAGGCCCTGGCAGATGAACCTCAGGTGTAAAGGGTGGAGCCAGTTCTGCGCAAGCTGCGCCTCACCTGAAAAATCCACCACGCAGGCCTGAAGGGTGCACTCATCGCTTGCAGTGAGCGTGGGAAAAGCCCTTCCCAGATCCGCGTTCGCGAAGCCAAGCCATGATGATGATGATGACTGGATGAGAAGAAGAAAAATATTCAATATGCCTTCAAAAAACCCCCTTAACATCAGAATATCTTTGTGTAGGGTCACAGTAGGATAATATATAATTTTCATCAACAATTCCGGTTCTCATTCAGTGAGGTATTGCCCTCTCAAGTTTTGGTAGATAACCAGTGTATTTACAATCCTGAGACTCTGTTCTTTATGCTCTTTAATAATACTGAGCAGTTTTTACTTCTTACCAACAGTCCTAAAGATAAACATCACTAACCTCAATTCTATAGATAGTGGAACTGAAATAAAGATTCAGTACGAATGTCTTGCAAATGCATGGTGGCCTCAGGAAAACTTTAGAGCCTTTGGGTCCTCTTGCCACGTGACTGCAACTTCTTTGAAAGGATCTTGTTAATGCTTGCCAAAGGACAGGTCTTCACCTCAGCTTCAACCCCAGGGAGCAGTCCAGGCATTACCCAGGATACCTTCACAGAACGTGCCTTGTGAGCTTCAAGAAGATGATCTGGAGAACTCCACAACCCACATCGACTAAGGAGTGCCAAGAGCCTGCAGAAGTGGGGAAGGGGCAGATGGGCCTTCCCCAAGTTACAGCGGTCTAGCTGCAGGCTTGTGACATGGGGATCTATGTCTGTAGAAATAAATCTCCTGTAGTAAGTTGGTGTTAGCCAGGAGCAAGTTCAGGAAGATGTGAGAAACTCTAAGATGTAGATGTCATTTGGAACTGGTCACAGAAGGCAGAAAGGGTATCTTTTTAAAATCACAAGCACCCCTTTAAACACATCTATCCAGGAGCTGTTTGCCAGTCTCTTGCTTGTCCCGAAGAATTCAGATCTGTCTGACCATACCTCAGGAATAAGTACCATGCATATGGGTGTCCCTCAGCTTCACTTTTTAACGTTTCTCCAGACTGCCATGGAGTCTGGAGTCTGCTGTCTGGAAAAGAGTTGTAGTCCTTGTGATTTCTCATCTTACTGTTCATAATACCAAAAAAGAGTTCTAAAGTGCAAAAGAAAGTGATGATTGCTCATCTTTGAATTTTAGGCTATGAGCCAATAAGGGGACTTGGCTTTATTTTCCACTCAGTTCTGAGTCCTTCTTTGGTTGTGAAGAGGTGGTGCCAGTGGAGTGGGAACTGTGGCAAGCACGTGTCTCCCCACTTCCCAGCAAGGCAGGCTGCTTCCAAAGAAAGGTAGAGCAAGGCAAGCAATACCTGGGCTGGCTCTCTAGAACCAGGCACCCAGGGGTTAAAGTGTACCTCTCTTGATTTCCAGTGTCATGTCTGGGTAACATGTTATATGTTTGTACATATAACATAGAAAATAAAAGGCAATGCAGGAACAAAGAATTACTTTGCTTACCGAAGATTTTGGCTGCAAATATTTGGATATACAATCAATTGGCCTAAATGAACACTCTCAATCAGCTTCTTCTCCAGACGCTTAAGTGATGGCGGCTCCACCCACCTTCATTTGCTCTCTGTGTGGCTCCTTCCCTGTAAGGAAATTAATGGAGAAGGCTCGATTCCTTGCATTTCTGAAAAATCAGGCTTAACTGTGGACACTGCAGCCAAAATTTATTAGACCTCTATTTTGAACACACTAATGCTGGATTTTATTCAGATTTATTAGCATGATGACAAAAATATCTGCAGTATGAAAAAAAACCCCGAGCCCCATCATTCAATTGGCTTGATTCATTTTCCTGTAGTATCTTTTGCAGTCCATCTGCTGAAAGGTGAAGCCAAAATGTTTTAGAATTATGTTTTCATAGGGAATTCTCTGTTAATTAGTTATCTCTCTCTGCCATGTGTAGCAACTGATGAAATCAGCTACTGTAATTTCATGAAAGGCAATGTTAGACTGTTTGTTTGCATCAGCGTGAACCCTTTCTTACACACAGCACTCTAGTGGAACACAAGTGGTCCAAATAACATTTTATTTTGATATAACGAAATGAGGACATGTAGCTACTGTAGCATCACAATTTCTTATTTCCTTGTGTCTAAAAATGTGGTCTTAAGCTAAATGCAGCAGAAAGATTTTTTTTGGACTCAGATTAATTTTTTACATTTTTTCCTTTTTTACATTTTTTCATTCAGTTTTTAATTAATTTTTACACATCAGAGATTAGCTTACTAAAGTTACTGCTAAGATTTATTTATTTTTCTTGAATAAAGTAATCTGTTCTCTGTATTTAATAGGCCAAAGTTACACATCTCTAGTGTCTTTTGCTGCTTGCAGTTCATTTAATGAGGACATGGCACTACCATGCTGTGGAAAAGTGTGTTTTGTAATTGCAAATGAAGTATTTCAACCTTCTTATCTTTTAATACCCTGGGTAGCTAAAGACTGGTTTGTTTCCAGGGAGTTTTATTATGGAGGAAGAGTATGGAATACCATTTTCTATACTTTTAATATTTGTATTATTTTCTGCAAATAACATCCTGTCCTTATGTAGTAGTGTTTTTCATCCACAGGTCCCAGTGCGAGTCCTAAAGTGGGTGCTTCATTGGCTTCCTCTTTTACAGTGGATAACATCCAAAAGGAAAGCAGGCACAAGCTGTAAGTGAGGACTCAATACTACCAGTAGTCTGAATTAATCAAAGGATAACTAACCACTACTTTCTTCTGGAGTAAGATCTTCTCCTCCCATGCTTTGCTGATCACACTGGAATGAGGAAAATGCACCACTGGTTGAGATTAAGCTGTCACTAAAACTTATATGCTTGGCATAGGAGAAATGAGAGGATGAACTTGAAAGCACTTTTAAAAGCAGCGTTAGGAGCATCATTGTCTCTGTATTCATCTTCTCACTTAGGGGAAAGGTGAATTAAAGGCCTCATGCTTTTCCAAGACTAGAGAGAGAACAGGAGAGGTTCTTACTTCTGGTACTCTGTCTCAGGGAAATAAAAAGCAACAAGCTGATACCACCACTAAGACCTTTAACTTGTTGGTTTTAACAACTCCGTTCTGCAACCTGTCACATGAAGAAGCCCTCACTTGGCCAATATATCCTCCTGGGTCTACTGCTGAACATATATGATGAAAGATTGGTTATATCAGAAAAGGAAGCAACAGTATTATATTGAAAACAACGGGCTAATGGTGCATAGCACAATTTGTACAACTAGTGATTACTTGCTTTGGAAAGAAAAGGTATTAGAGCTTCAACGTAAAAGGGATCTAAATACACCACTTTCATTACTTTCAAGATGCCCTCTGTAAATCTTTGCAAAGATGGACTTAAGATGATAGATTAATAAAAGAAATCAGTTTAAGCCATGTGAATAACATTTCAATAGTGTTTCAAACTGGTGTAAGTGTGGAAGAAAAAATGAAACACTGATTTTGGCATCTGACAGTGGTGGCATTTGACAATCTTCATTTCGCATGTCCAAAACTAGCAACAAGGCCCATGTGACAAAGAAAATTTCTCAGTGTTTCTCAGAGGAAAATGCTAGGACTTGATAACTGAAAGGGACAGAACTCCATGACACAGGAATGGAGAAGCCTGGGGCCTGCAGGGCAGCAGCGTGGCAGCTTTAAAAATAGGTCCTTTTAGTATTTAAGGAGCCTTCCCTCCCCATATTTTATTTTAAGACACCTAGTGTCCTGGTCTTGTGTCAGTTGTTTTATACAACACCAAACTCCCTGTCTTTGGCCGTAAATCACAGAGTCGAAGAACTTCTGGCACAATGCATGTGAATTAGAAATCTAATTAGCTGATATATGTACGTGTGCAGGATCAGTGAGGCAGAGTTCCTAAAGAAGTATTTAATTATGGGCTTCTGCAACACTCTGGATGTCAAAGAGCAGCTGAGAGAACAGAGATGTGCGAAGCAATCTACAGTGATTTTATTTGGCTTGTCCTCTCATATTTCTCCTTTTTTCTCTGTCTTCACATATAAAGAAGATATTTCTGCCGGATTTCACTTTAGAATTATTGGAAGACTCACAACATTTTTTTTCCCCTGCCATTCCTGTATGACTTCTTTTGGAGTCTGTGTCTAGCAAGACATAATTTTATGAGTCCTTGGATGTTAACCAGAATAACATCAAAGAAACCTTGCCTTGCTGTAATGTGTCACTGCAGTTGAATGTGAATGAGTGCAAACAGTAAAGAGTTTAAAAAAAAAGTACAACCCTTAATGTTTGTAAATTTAT
>NW_010421668.1:54549-57049 GCF_000710305.1 Buceros rhinoceros silvestris | reverse complement strand
AGCAAAAGATAAACACGTGGTTAACTTTAAATGTGAGAATAATCCATTGAAACGTGATGGGAACATTACATCAGAAGAGCTAGGGTTTAATGCTTTCATAGGTGAGAACCACAAACCAGTGACGGTTCTCTCTCTCCAGCCTGTAGGTTTCTATACATCCACTGATCAGATTAAACAGGTGCTTGGTACTTTTTCTGGCATACCTGATTCTGGTCATGGAGTCCATCATGGAACTGTTTTACCATCCACATAAACATCAAAATATTGTCAAACACTCTTTATTCATATGTTATTTTCTGTTTATTCGAGATGTAATAAACTTGAGGATGGCTGGAATTCTGCTTAAATTCAACATTTTCACTAAGGTTTAAATATTCACAAGCTGATTTTTCCTCTGCAGTTTTCAAGTAGTTTCAAATTGTAGTGTTATTCAAAATGTTTTTGTGCATGGGCTGGTGTTTATGTTACTTGGATTAAAATTTATTTAAGCTATGCATACAGCAATGGTGCTTCCAGGCACAGTGGTGGAACCAGAGCCCCTAATACTGGTAGCAGGCCTATGAATTTTCAGCTGGAAGGCTGTTACTTAAGTGATTGTATGCTGCTTAGCCATCACAGCACATAAGTGAATAATTGGCATCATAAGACTTTCCAGTTGGAAGCTGCCCATCTCCATCACTGATGTGGGCTCCGGCACAAAATCAAAATTTCAGGAGGAAGGCAGAGAAATCAGGGAATGAAAGAGCAAGTAGAAAATGAGAAAGCCTAATAATAACAGAAAGGAAACTACAAAGCGCTCTTCAACACTTTAATAATAAAACATAAACAGGCATATTGATTTAAAAGAACCCACCATTGCCGTCTTTTGTAAATTGAGATAATCGCACTGTTTTGCATTAAAAGACGTTAGCCGTCCAAAGGAGCAAGTGTGGTCTTACGCAGCTAATATCTGCTAAAACGTACCTGACTGCATTGGAAATGTTGCAGTGGATTGGTATAGCAGAGAATAATGAACCGCTGCACCCCATTGAAATGTAATTACACAGCACTCTTGTTCTTAAACCTATAAGGTGAAAGAAAGATGAATAGTGAAAGTAAAAATCGCTGACCCTTCAAAGTTTAATTTACGTTATGCATTCCCTCGCCCTTCTGATAGGTTTTAGAAAGGTCATAATTTAGGGTATTTTGCAGTTGATAAATGATCTGTATGTTTGTGTTCACATGCACCGATTGATTTGTTATAGCCAAAATATTGTTTCTATAACAACCTGCGGGTCCTTAACTAGGCAAAGAGCAGATGAACAGGAATCCAAGTGGGAGGTGAAGCGAAATCCGATCCTCCTCAGAGAATGGAGAGCAGGAGGAGCAGGAAGAAGAGGAGGAGGAGGAAGTAGAGGAGAAAGAGGAAGAAGAGGAGGAAGCGATTTTATGGGGATAGTGGGGGGTGTGGAAGTGAAGGGGGTGGCAGCAAGTTGCCTGGCTCTGTCCTTGCCTTCTCCTCCTCCTGGTTTCCCTCTCCTGAGGGCTCCTCTGCTTTCCAGGGCCTTGTATCTGCAGATGACAAAGTCTTTGCAACTCGTATTGCTCCCATGGTGCAAAGGGCTGTTGGGGCAATTTTCCCGCCTTTCCAGGCTTGGATGAGGCTCCTGTTTCCGGGCCCAGTTGATGCATTATGCATCAGGGCTGCTGGCAACTGACAGCCCCTCAGCCAGCGTCTACTTGAAAAGCAATGGTGCTAATCAAAGTCGACACATTTGAATGTCCAGACACACACACAGAGAAATTTACTAATCAAAAAGTGTATTTCCTAGGGCTGTCTCCAGAGAAATCCGCAGGAAGAAATTGGAATAATTTATTAGCTTACAAGTTTTCGTTGACAGTTAGCCCAAGGCTATTTATCTCTGTAATAGAGAACGTCTCCAATGTGGCAAAATTGACCAAATCAAACAGCTTTGATCAGAAAATGAATCTGGCAAGGCTGTCTGTCTGTGGGTCCCAGGGGAAAGGTGGGAAACAAACAAAAAGATTTAACAAGTGGTCAATAGGAGAAAGAGGGAGAGAGAATCTGCAGCCTGGAAAGTCAGAAGCCTGCAAAATCTTCACACACAAACACCGAAATTAATTATTGGAGAAATAAATTATGTCTCACATCATAACATCTAACATTGTGCTTGTGCATAATTGGAGCTATGCAGCCCAATGTCATTCTTGCATTAAGGTGATGATAAATAACTGCAGGAGGGGGAAAATGTGTGGAATCCTTAAAGGAAAACACAGTACAGAGGACTCCGTATCTTCATGAGGACACTGGTACCTTCACTGCTATTGACATTAACTGTCCGTTGTTAATACCTGCTTTGGCACCAAGAGTCAGATGTCCTGTAGACTCAGATGTGTTGAAGGCCACCGCAAAGGTCACACCAAATTCATTTTCAGGGGAACAGGGATATATTTCAGCTGTTTCACTGCATAATCCAGCCATAACTTTGACTACCTTCCT
>NW_010421668.1:52571-54462 GCF_000710305.1 Buceros rhinoceros silvestris | reverse complement strand
TACCTTCCGGCTGATCACAAAAGGCTTTTCAACTGTAAAATAATAAAAATTAAGAACTTTTAGGGACAAAAGACAAACCTACAGGTACAGAACTTTTCTTTATGTAATAAACTAAACCTTCCTTCTCCTGGAAGAAAAAAATACTGATCAAAGGTCATTTGGTGATAGAGAATATGGAGGGAAAAGTTCAGGACAGCAATCAGAAACTTCTACTTTGCCACAGTTCTTCTATTTTTAAATTATGTAATACTCTCTGTTTCTAGTCATCCATACAAAATATGGCATAATAATAGATAGTAGTGATAAACTCTATTATTGTATAGAATTAAACTGCTTTCTGATCTTTAGGTATAGCTGCTTCAGTTGCCCCTTATTTATTATCCTATATTCTCAGTGCTCCTGCCTCACAGAGGACAGAATGCCAGAAAACCATCTACTGATTCCCTTTTCCTAGGAATTACAGCATTTCTCCCCAGAAATGGGGGAGAAATGGCTTTATTTATTCAGGTTCTTGTGCTACTGGCTTTAAGCAGGAAAAGGTAGAAATAAAGTATCCCACTCCTAGTAAATATCTCTAAATTACATGAAAGAAACAAAAGTGCAAGCCCATCTTAACTTAATAACAAAAGATCAGCAATTTTGTTTTGTTTATATTGGTGGATTGAATAAGCAACCTGCAAAATGAAGCACTCAAACAAGTTGAGATTGAAAGCACTCCAGAAAGCAACCAGGCAGCCTAGTCAGATACCCAGCAGGAAACTGAAGGCGACAGGCTACCTTCTTTTGTCTTTCCAGGCCATTTGATGGGACTGTAAGTCCACGCACCTGATGTATACTGTTACATATGCTTAGAGAGATCAGTAGGGAATAGCCTGGGAATTCATTTATTTATTTATCACTGTTTGAGGTGATAAATTTATCAGTATTTGAGCAGAAGAAAGTGGCTGGTCTCTTGAATGTTGTTCATCAAATTGGATTTTCAATTATTTTCTACTGTTATATGTAATCTCCAGCAAGAGCTATATTTGTACTTGGAAAAATGTAAACTCACGTTATTGATAGTCTGAAGATGGCTGGCACTCATATAAAGTATGCTTCAGTATCGCTGGGCTGAACCATGAAGGTCTTCATGATTTCTTCGGCTCTTGGAAAGCAAGGGGTATTTTGCCTTATTAATAAATTGTGAGTATTTTGTATTTGAATTATAATATGTCCCTTTTACAGACTAAATCAATATAAAAATGACTTAATTAGAGTTTCTAGGCAATATGGCAAAGTTTAGCATTTTCTTGAACTGACAATGTAAGAAGCAGGATGGTCTGAATGACAAAGACAAACAGACCATGTTTGCACTCCCAGCTCTTCTACTGGCTTATTGTTTTACACACAGTGACTCTTTAAAGTTTTCTAGGAGCCAAGGAATAAGAATATCTGAACTGATGAATTTTCACTGTTGCAGCTGAAGTCATTATGGTTTTTTAGATACTCAGCTTCTCCTGTGAGAACCAGGTCTTCTATATCAAGATGTGCATTCTGAGGAGGGCAAGTGGAGAGGGAGGTGCTCTTCAGTTCTCCCTTCCATCCAGTGACCGGACACATGGGAATGGATCAAAGCTGTGCCAAGAGATGTTCAGACTTAAGATTCGGAAGCATTTCTTCACTAAGAGGATGGTCAAACACTGTAACGGGATTCCTAGAGAGGTGATCAATGCCCCAAGGCTGTCAGTGTTAAAGAGGCATTTGGACAATGTCCTTAATAACATGCTTTAGATTTTGATCAGCTCTGAAGTGGTCAGGCA
This sequence comes from Buceros rhinoceros silvestris, assembly GCF_000710305.1. Lineage (NCBI taxonomy): Eukaryota > Metazoa > Chordata > Aves > Bucerotiformes > Bucerotidae > Buceros > Buceros rhinoceros. The sequence goes on along the minus strand of NW_010421668.1, from coordinate 52,663 downwards.
GTTGGACTAGATGATCATTGTAGGTCCTTTCCAACTGAAATTTCCTCTCCTCTCCTCTCCTCTCCTCTCCTCTCCTCTCCTCTCCTCTCCTC
>NW_010421668.1:34844-52211 GCF_000710305.1 Buceros rhinoceros silvestris | reverse complement strand
CCTATCTTCCTCGCCTCTCCTCTCCTCTCCTCTCCTCTCCTCTCCTCTCCTCTCCTCTCCTCTCCATAAACCAGCAAGACTCTTATAAGACCCTTCAGTTCATTTTCTGAGTGCAGTTCAAGATGCTAAAGGGAACCTTTGGAACCTGGATGAGGTGAGAGTCTGCTCAAGGGAATGAGTATCAACACATACCCTGGTGAAAACTGTCATGCAAGAGGATGCTGCCAGTTCAAAGGAGAACACCATCATATGGTGTTCCATTTCTTTACTCTTCCCTTTGATAGGTTTGCCATATTGTCTTCTTACAAAGGACGAAAATTAACTAGAAGAAGAATTTAAAGATTTGCGGCATACTTACCTTCATTTACGGTGGCCTTTCTGTCTATGTGTGTCAGTCACAGAACAGACATCACAACTGGAACCTTCTAAAGAGGAAAGCCACTCTGTTTTCTTTTCCTGAAGAGGAAATCCACAGCTGCCACATTATCTCACACCACTGAACATCTTACAGTTTAACTTTCCCACCCTGAAAAGGCCATTGTGCCATTCCATTTCCTTGGAAGGTGAAAACACATCTTATTTCCAAATACTTCTATACCAATTTTTTTGTGTGTGTGTGCAAGCCCAGGCAAGCCAAATGTAAACTGTGGTACATTTGCACCTAACTGGCTTCCTAATTATGTTGTCGCCTTGAAGCCTTCAGGTAACAAGACTTCACTTCATTGCTACTCTTTTTTTTCTGTGTAAATATCATCACTGGTCACAACTCTTCTGATCTCCCATGAATTTCTTTAAAAAGAAATTGCTGAAATTCTTTGCAATAGGGAGGAGAGAAACTGAAGAAAAGTAAAGATGATACAACAACAACAAAGAAGAAACATGTCTGCGCAGACAGTTTAGAAACTCTAGATTTTGGAATGTAAGTTAAAGAAAAGCTAGCATCCTTTTCTTACTTTCAAACTTATTTTTTTCCAGTAAAAACCTCTCTTGTATAATAAAGTTTGCAAGGGTACTAGTAAACGGCACAGTAGCAAAGCATACATGATTAGAATATTCGTCCTCTGTCACTGCTGGCAGTTTTGCCTAACCCAAAGATTACCTGGCACATTCCTCTGTGCTCCTCTGGTGGAAGTGGTATGGACAGGACAACGCTGTGAGCTGCAATGCTTTTAACTTGCAGAAACCTATTGACTGCATGTTCTTTCTTATCAGAATAGAAATGCACATGGTCAGATGTCAGCCAGTTTTCTCCCATGTTCTCTCTTATTTATGTTGACATGGATTACGCTAATTCTTTTTCTATTCCCTTCTGGACTGAAGAAAATGGAGTCTATGGGTGAAAGTATCTTCTTTCTCTACATTAAAGTTGAATGTTTTTTAACCTGCCTGTGCAGAGCTTGGTGTTCCCTTCAGTTTGCAGGTGAATGTTTTCTTGGCAGTACAATCTTTGGAATTCTTTTATAAATATTCTGCCCCCCCTCCCCCCCAAGGTATTAATCTTCGTCGGGATGTCCTTGGTGCTGTGTTCTAGGCTCTGGTGCACATCAGAAAGCGGCTATGAAACCCAAGTTAGGCAATACTAGAGTGAAAAGACTGGTTGTTCTGTAAGATGTGAGGATTAGTAGGGCTGTGCACTGCCTTAATTTCATTTTTATTTATAATTTACTTTGCTTTATTGTTTTATTTTACTGAAGCCATTTCTAGACAGGATTTGTTTAAGTTTGTATTGGTTTTGAAGAAAGGCAATTTTGAATGACTATCAGTTTCTCCCATTCTGATTTTACACAGTAATATTATCTAGATAAATTGATACGTTATGGCAAATGTCTTAACTTATGTTTTGACCTGATCCACCTAACACTGAAAGGCTTTTAGTACAACCTGTTTCCTTATTTTATATATATGTATATAAAAATGCTCTTCTAAAAAGAGTAACCCTAAAAATCTACCTAACAACAAATGTTGTTATTTCTAGCAAGAGACATTCAAATAAATTTTAGCCAGGACTGTTGTGATCAAATACCATATCACTCCCAAATTAGCTCTTGTAGAATCCCACAGGCATATGGTTAGGGTTATTGCATGCATCCAAATTAGACTACCATTAACCTTGAAGAACCAAAATATTCCAGGACTGGACAACCAACCAGATCCTAGAAGGGCAAAGAAAGCCATAATACTACTCAGACAGCTCATTGACCTTTATCAGGTCATGCAGCAAGGCCAAGTTGTCATTATGAATTAAGCATATCTACGGAGAAAACACGCACATAGCACGTTTTCATACTTTATCATGTAAGTTACGTCATGCCAGAGTGATACTGTTATAGCGTGAGAGAAAGGATTTCTGAGGGATACGCTTTTGGTGACTTTTGAATAACACAGACTTGGGACAGACTTTATGGACTTGTGGGACTCTGGAAATCCTTCATTCTTGCAGTGGCCTGAGATGCTTTCACACACTGAATACCTCTTTCTGTCTTTCCCTTGTCATAGAGTCCAGGCCATCCTGCTGTCTCCTAAGCAGGGATTCCAGGTGTTTTCAGAAACACTAAACTGCAGTGTCTGACTCCCTGTGCATCTATAGGATTTCCTAGCTGAAGGCCCTTGAGATCAAGATTTTCTTCTCTTCATAGTTCAGTAGACCATTAGTCTAACCTGCTTTTGGGTGTGATATGACACAGACCCTGTCTACACAGGCTCTTCTCTTTTGCAGAAAAGCACAGGTAGAGAACAAATTAGGGTAAACCCATTTTGAATCCAATGGCACAGCCAATCCAAAATGGTCTCACTGCAGGGACGTATAGTGGCAAGACAGGTACAAGTGTGCAGTGATGAGCAGATCTTGTATGTCCACAGATCTCAGCGTCCAGACTTACTGGGAAGGTTTTTTTCTCAGTGATCTCACAGGAGGGCAATGCAAACACAGCAGAGCAAGCATTCAGTGCCTACTCCTCCAGTGGCATTTTACAGGAAGATACCAAAGACAGTTGCCTCTGGCATCATGAACTCAGTATGGACTCCCACCACCTCTGACGCACAGGATGCAGAGATGTTTTGTAAGGATAGGAACAGATATATATACGCAAGAAGTGATGCTTCCTGAGTAGGCACTCTCTGCATGTTTGCATCCATGGCACGTGTTTCAGTAGAATGTAAATCAATTTATTTGGCTAAAATTTATTTGACTCATCTTTTGGATTCTATGTCTTTATTTATTTGTTTACATTTGTTTCCATCTTTCATGTTATTAATGTACTTTCACTTCATTATCAAATGCTCAACCCTGCAGGGGCACTAACATTACATGAATTTTTTTCTTTGTACTCTTAGTCTCCTTTCCTAAGCTGCTGTTCCAAGAGACATGCCAAGCTTCAGAGATGGCTTATATCGGTATTTTCTAAATATAAACCAAAGCAGAACTGTTCTAGTGAAAACATTCCTTATAATAAGGACTTCTTTTGTTTTAAAATAAACTTTAAAATGTAATATTTTCACATGAGTAAGAAATCTCCCAGATTTCTCATGTACCTCTGGCAGCAGATGCTATCCTGGCAGTGCCTTTCTCAGACTTTTGGTCATTATCCTCCAATGTCACCCAGCTAACTATCACCACAGGCTGGAAATCACTCATGAATCATGACTTCTGTGATTCTCTAGGACCTCAGATCTACTCTGACCTTAAGCACTCTCTTCAATGCCATTAAATAAATTAAATGTTTAAATTACCTATATTAGCTTTAATTGTATAATTATAGAGTCAACGAGAAATAAATCTATAAAGGGGAAAGTCTAATCCAAAAAAGGGCCTTGCCCTCACTTTGAAGTGGATGAACATGCCAGAGGAAGTGAGAGAGACTGTAACCCCTGCAGGAAAGCTAGCTCATTTCAAGATTTCCTCAAGTGTAGTCATATAACAGAAACAATACCAGATGACCACATGTAATTTCAGTGTTTTACAGTCATATACGGGAGAAAACAGCAACTTTGTAGGTATGAGCTGGGATGGAGAGATAGAGAAACCCTTCCTCTGAAATATACATAGACTGCAGACAAAGGTGAGGGGAGGTGAACAACAGATCGGAAAATCTTGGTAGTACTAAAACCCTCTTAAAATAGATCTGAATTGTTTTCAACATGAACAGTGTAATTAGAAGCTTAATTTAATGTAATTAAATTTAATTAAGTTAGATGAACTTGGCTTTAACTTAGTTTAACTCTGCCCTTTCACAATGTCAACAGCACTCTCACATATCTGCATATACCTGTAAAATGGCTCTGTGACAAAAGGCAACTGGGAAGATGAGGTTATCCAGTTTCCTAGTATCTTGGCATTCACTTTCAGGAGGTTGAATGTGGGCTCAAGGCTAAACCTGTTCACTGTGTATAGGACTCTAGGTGCAGGTGTGTCCCAGGGAGCGATGGGGAAAGAACACATTGGCAAAGGCAACTTGCGGGAGTAACAGGAGCCCAGTCTTTTGCCTTTGCAATTTCCCTGCTGCAGTTCAAGACCACCTTGCAGGATGATAAGAGCTGTCAGAGCCCTGTGCCTCCAGGCAGGCTGTGGATCAGGGCAGCTAGTGGGTGAGAGTGACGTGCCTTTTGAGAGCAGGCAGCGATACCTCTGTTTCCAAATGGTATTTGTCTTCAGTTTGCTCCTGTTACACCAGGGTCTTACTGCACCTGGCCTTCATGTCTGAGTGCTTTACACTGTTGATTTACACTGTTTATTTCTGTCAGGAGTCCATCAGGTATATTTTATTTTGCCTCTTGTAAGTCCCCAATTTGTTACCCTATAGTCTCCTTCCCTAGACTTATCGATTCCATAAAAAGAAAAACATCATTACAATATACAGCCAAACTAGCCATTTGAAGAGGAAAGCAGCATATTTATTATTAGGACCTACCAATAGTCAATTCTGATTCTGTTGACATTACTCTTTCATTGGTAAAATGTACGTGAAAGGTGTGTGTAATGTGCCACTCATGCTGGTTACAACAAATTAGACCTAGAAGTTAGTGTACAGTGCCATAGCTTGGTTTGCTAGTCAGTTTAACTAAAAACTGTGTTAGGGAGGTAAAAAGGCTTCCTTCTCTTCCCTTTGAAGTCTTTTCACCATTAGCTAACACTTCTCATGAAAGGGTTTCCTTTTTTTCCTTAGCTCTGCTGCAGATTTTTGTTGATGATCCTCCCTGGTGGTGTGTTCCCACTCTCCAGGAAGAGTGGAAAAACAACCCCCACAGAGCAAGATGGAGAAGAGTTACTACTCGCACCTGCAAAGCTGGGAATCATAGTTGCCAAGCAGCAACAGGGGAGAAGAATCTCAGTTGTCTCCCCCTACCCAGCAGCTCCTGGGAAGGAAGATCACTTATAAAGACAAACTGTCTTTGCATCACATATACTTAAAAACAAATCGCAGGGAAACTGGGCTATGAATTGATTCTCATTGATTAAATTCTCATCTTAGTGTGCTGGAATAGTATTGAAGATCCAAAGGATCCTGTTGTGTGACAGCGCTACATAAATCCAAGAATTTATGTCAACACTTTATGGAGCACCTTGGAAGTGTTCAATTTTGGACTTTCAATTTGAATATAAAACTAGGGCTGATTTTCAAATGAAACAGTAGTTAAAGCCTCAGTTAAGACTCAAGATTAGTGAGGGCTTGTCAGTACTCTTACAAAAGTCTTCCCAGTGTTCAGGGTGATGTTTTTGGCAAACAAGGTTATAATTAATGCTGCAGAGATCTCCAAGTGAAATCTCATGGAAGCCAGTGAGTCCACAAGACACACCACCACAAAGTCCTTTCACTTTAGAGTCAGAACAACACAGTTCTCAGCAGAGGAAAATGAGCAATGCTGTACCTTCATGCAACTTTCATGCATCATTCCCCATGGAAGTCCCTTGGCTCGAACACAGCAAGCATGAGTTGCAAAACGTTAGTTGTTTTATTTCAAGATAAAGGTGTATTTTTCACAGTTGTTTGTAAGGATAGTTTACTAAATTCCGTGGGAGTCGTAAGGTATTGATACATGTCAATACCAGCAAGACTTTGTCAGAGCTTTAGCCAGTGCTGCCCCTCATGTGATGATGGATACTCATCATCTGCCCTCATATTGCATTACACAATTCTTTCGTGCTGGGATGCCAACAAACAAGCTTGACAATGTTCAAGTTGCTAATGAATAAGTTGATCTCCTATCATATTGATCAATGTTACATGGCTCTTTTTTGTTGTCCACAGTAAAATTAGCATTTTATCTAGACTGTATGCTTCTTGGAGATTCTATACTTCTGCTTTTGTACAGCTCCTCGCACACTAGAGTCTTGGATTGATTTTTTTTTCTGGTGCTGTGTTATTATGAGGAGTGCAGGTGTTACGTTATTACAACAGTAAATAGATTCAAATGAAAAATAACTGAAAGCAGAATTAAAATTATATTGTAGAAAGCTGAAGGAGCAAATGCTAACATGGTGGAGTTGACTAAACTTAAAAAACAGTGGATGATTAAATTGGATTTTTAGCAAGCTAAAGGCACATTTGCCATGGTTGTTTTTGAGAATAGTTTACTACCTTCTATAGGAGCTGGAAGATATATATCAATACTAGCAAGACTTTGTTAAAACAACGGCTGATTTCATTTTTTTATGGAAAAAAATGTTGCTTCTATTACAATTGCAAAAAAGAGGACCGAATTTGATGTTCTAAAAAGATACAAGATAAATACAGCAATACTGTCATTGACCTCTCAGAGATTCAAAGGCTCTGTGATTTACCTAGCTTTCAAGAAAATGTCAGTTTCCTATGAACTATGAGTACTTTCTTATTTAAAAAGGCATAGACCTGGAAGAATTCCATCAGCATTTTGTCTTACACAATTAGCCACATATCAGTTATTGACAGTCAGAAAATCCATTGATATTTGCCACACATTTCCATGTTTGTTGGTGGTGAAATCATTAGTGAAGACAAAGGCTGCTTTTCTTCTAGAAAAATTACTGACTCAGTTTTTCTGTGTTTGTGTAACAAAAAGTGTAATTTATTTTGTGTTGAATTTCTGTGATTTACATTCTGTTGGAAACAGAGCTCTTTGCAGTTGTGGAAAGGTTCAGCTTGCAAGTTGAAGTCACTTCAGAACAGCTCTAACTTGCATGACTGCTCACTTAACCGATCATCAAAGGCCTTTTTGGTGCTGGCAGCTTCACAGAAGGTAGATTTTCCAACTTGAATTGGCCTTTCTTGAACTACTTTACTAATGAATTACAATCAAATAAAGACTAAAAAAAGAGGACTTATTAAAAAATGAACTAGTTAATTTTTTCCCCAAAAAACGTTTCAAAAAATACATTTATATAATGGAAGATGCTTCTATTTTTAATCATCTAGAAAGTCACAAAAACTGTGTTCTCTGAGAAGGCTTAAATTCCAGTTTAAAAATTCCTACACCCGATAACCCAAATATGCCAGTCTGGACATGTGACCAGTGTGCTCTGTTACTGCTCAGTTGCCACACGTACCACCTGTTCCCTAGGGCTGAGCTCTCTGGCCTTACTACATTCCCCACAGTATGTAACACCTGGGGATTCCCATGATTCACTGCATTCCATTGCTTGGAGGAGAGCTCCTAGTGCATCACATCCTATGTGACTACGAGTTTATATTGTGAAACACAAATAGAAAACTCCCATATAGCATAAAGTAACTGTGCTGCTTTCGGTTGGACTAATTTGTGTTTCTGATCAAAGTCTCATCTTCCATTTCTCACCAGAATTGATATGTTCACCTGCTCTAGCAAACACAAAAGCTTTTGTTTAACTATCAGAAATGGATGTCTTATCTTTACGTTATTTCTAAAAATAACATAATGATTGTAGCCAAGCCTGGATCAGCATAACTTCCAGATCCTATTTTTGATGGTATCCTTCATACAGCAGCAGTATATAAGAATTTGTTTCAGGTCTTTCATTTTGACAATTTCCTTTACAATTCGGTTGATGCAACCACATAGACAGTATTTCTGGATCATTTTATGAATATTTTTTGCTTTTCTTTGGGGGTGCTTGCTATTTACAGTTTAACACAGAATGTGCCCATTTTCTTTTGCTCTTATTCCTGTATTCACACTTGCTTCATAAAGACAGGACAAATTACATTACCTGAATTTGTTATGAACAACACAGATGGTGTGTAGGATATGGAGGCACCAGAGGGAAAGGAAAAGAGAGTGTGAAGATGAACAGTGGCAAATCCAGCGAACACTGTTATCAGGCAGATGGGAGTTCGAAGACAAAAAAGAACAGGACTAGAAGAGCCCAGGATGTGGGAGGAAGGACAAAAGCAAAGGAGAACTTTTTTGCAACATGGAGGGATGTTCCATGATCAGAAAAGGATGGAGATAAGGGATTTCCATGGAGAAGCAATAGATGATCTCCTGAGGGAGCAAAGCTGGAAGGTAGATCAGTGCGTAAATGAGTGGATGTGTGAGAAGTCGTAAATGAAAGGCAAAGAAAAAGAGCAAGAAAGAGACAGGACATCAAGGACAATAAAACAGATTGACAATGTGCACATATCAAAACTTCTCTAGGAAAACCACCTTGATTTACCCCTTTTTCCCTTTCCCAAACCACACAACTTTGCATATTGCCACTTTCAAATCTGGGGAAAATAGGCTGGCTGACAAAGATGCTGGAAGATACTCGACAGAGACAATATTAGTTCTTGTTAATAACTGCTGCTACAGAAATGTGCCGTTCACCCAACCTAAAATTCAAATCTGTCTCCAAAAGGCCAATTTCTCATTTCAAAAAGGAACAACTGAACAGGTTATGACTTCTATCATTGTGTTGTCCATGCATATAAAACCGTCCAGAGAAATACCGATATAAAATCTCGTATCTACCAAATCTTCTGAGAAAGTAAGGAGAAAAAAGCTGAAGTTTTGAGTGATTTTGGATACATTTGTTTTGGCATTCTCAATGAAAGGTGGCTTAAAAAGAGATGATGTTGAGAGGAAATGTTGTCACTCACATCCTCTTCACAAACCAGTCAGGATGATTTAGAAAACTGAGAGTAGGTATCTAAAGTTTGAATAATTTACAATCTCTATCCACTTCTGAAAATCCTGGGCAAAATGTATTTTTAAATGTGAATTATCTCCATCGATACAATAGGTACTGGGTGTTTGAGTATTTTTTATGAAACTGTATTGATAAAGCCACAATATTGTACCCGTGGTTAACGTCAGAGCACATACTAAGAAAAAACCCTTAAATGTAGCATAAGTGGTTACTGCAGGTTTATTTACCCTGTGGAGGAGCAAACCTCCCTGCTCCCAACCCAAACATCTCATAATCTGGCAGAAGATTTTTCTCTCTTCTTCCCCATAACCTCTCTGTTTTGTAGTACTGCAAATGTCTAATGTGATTGTTTCAGCAGTATTTAATTTGTTTTCAAAGATTAGATCTGTCTGTGAATAGAAATAGTGAAGAATGAAGTTGAGAATTTTTCTAAGAGGTTTTGCAGGCTTGTACCATATCCTATCCACATAGTATGGGCTCCAAGGCAGTGATGTCAGGTGATTGTCCCTGCCTCTGTATAAGTTTCCTGGAAGAGCTGAAAGGGCATAAATGGCAAATTCGGAGAACACTGTTTGATCACGCTGATGAGGGGCCTGGCAAAATCCTGAAACTCTCATTGAAAAAGTAAATGCAAGCTGATTTATCTCTTTCTGTATTGAGCCTCTTTTCTGTATTGAGTTAAAGACCTCATCCAAGCATAAGGCAAGGAGAAGCAATCTCAAATTTTACTATCTTCAGTTGCTGGGATAAATGTAGACATTAATATTTCTCCATTTGTTACTAACTCATACCACAGAAGTATGTTTACAAGAGCATGCTGCTTTTTTAGTCAATTGATTTTGGATATGGACATGAAGAGAGACTTAGGCGTGGAAACCATTACTACTGATTAATGGGAAACAAATCCTCTACAGTTTGTTTATCTCATCTTTGTATCCACTGCAGTAGCATGGGAGTGGCACATGCACATACTTCGTTTTTAAAGAGGAGGAAGTAAGAAGAAGTACACCAGACTGGGTATAAATAACATTGGTCACTAATGACCACCAGTCAGACTTACAGGAAAGTAAGATGCATGCCACGCTGGAAATTGCACAGTCCATCATTCCAAAGCACAAGGCAGCAAATGATGGGGTCCCAGACAGACAGGACTAGGAAGCCAAAGATGAAGGGAGGAGCATTTCTGAAGTAAACTTACCTTGCTAATATGCTTTGCTTTGCTGCAGTATTCTTTATGTCTTTGGTAGCGAAAATGCACAGCAGAGTGAGGAGGGAGATTTGTATGCATAGTGCTTGTCTTTTTTATTTGGTTATTATTTTTCTTAATCTTTCTTGTCTTTCAAATATTACTTGCTTTATGCTTTTACAGAAAATACGACAATTAATCTCTGTGATTCACAGATTGAAAGTAAGAAGTAAAGATATTACTATGGCTTACAGAACACAAATTTTGCTGCCTACTGTCTGAGCAATATTTGGTTTGCTTTAGGAGACTAGAGCTGTCTTTGAAGAGGAACAGTGAAGAGGGAAGTGTCCTTAACTGAGGAGACATTTCAGTTTAAATAGTAAGGATGAACTATAATCACAAAGAAAAATACCAGACATAAAATCAAGTAGGTAAAGACAGGTTGAAATAAGAATTCTTCATTAGCAGAAAACTTTATGGTTAGATTTGACAACTATTGGGATGTGAAGAAACCTGTTTTTGCTATAGAACAAGGAAGTAGACTACTTGATTCCTCTTGCAGCTAATATCTAAATATTTATGAAGATGTAGTCAAGACTCTGTGAAAATATAATCGGGTAATGGAACCCATTTGGGTGGCTTTGGCAAAAAGATTGTTCATTAACATTATTGATGTACACTGGAAGACACCTGATGTGAAGTTCATAATTGAAATGTTACAAACACTTCAGCATATGGATCCTTCACATTCACTTAATTGCCAGTTTAGTAATAATTTTATGTAATGAGGAATTATTAATAATACGTGAAATACTAAATTGACGTAATCACCAAAAAACGTAATATGACATCCACGGTGCAAAGGACTTTATAATTCCAGGTGTCTTTGTTATATTTTAAACAAGGAATATAGCTGACTAAATTCATCTTTCAAAACTATTGACTCTATAAAGTTTTAATACTTTTTTATATAATTGTGTTTAAAGGTAAGGCTATTAATCAGACATTCTTTTTCCTCATTCTTAATATCACTTATTAGCATCCAGTTATGACAAAAAACTTGACAAATGGTCATTAACAAACTGCCTTACAGTTTTGTGGCACAAGTCCCACTGTGAAATAAATGTCTATGTGCTGTTTCTTTGCTTATATAGGCAGATACCAATACCCTGTTCAGATAGGTGAGAGAATGGGGCCACATTTGTCTCTTTTTCAGTTGCAGTTTAATCATTGTGGAAGATTGTGGTATTGGGACAAGAGATTTTTTATCTCCAGCACACCAATAAAATTCTTTCCTAAGTTTGCAATTACTGAAAGTCAATAGCCTATTGGTATGAGAAATGTACTCTTCGAGGACAAATGTCCACAACACAGTTATCACCCCTATTGCCACACGGAACAGATTGAGTGGGCACCGAGAATGTCAGACACCTCCCCAGGTAATCCTTGTCACAGCAGGATCTGCACACACTGATGTGGGGACCAGTGAAGTGTGCAAGGCCGCTCATTCTCTGGGAGCCTTGTCTAGTCTATGACTTCATTTTCCTGAGTCATTATTCTGACACATCTCATGGGCAACATCTTCAGTGAGAGAAAAGACCCAATATGAGTTTTCGCCTATACTGGTATAAATCAAGAGAAATCCTACTGACGCCGATGACTATCTATACAAACTCATAAAAGCAAGGGGTAAACTGAAGCTATTAATGAACAGCAAAATGGAAAGCAAAGTCTTCAATTCCATTTTACCTCACTTCAGGTTTAAGAGTTAGGGAAGTTCTCTGCTTCACCTGATCTGGGGGTTGGAGTTGTGAGACTCACACTTAGGCATGTAAAATACATCATGTGGCATGTGTCTAATTAAAAAAAATCACATACCTGAGTGACTTTATCCGGAATTACTACATATGCTTTTAGCTCTTCTGCTCCTTTTTCATAAAGCTGACATCAGTGATGACCTCCAGCTCAAATCAAAAGGATAAAGATATGTATATTTACTGGAAGAAGGTATTTTACGAACATCAATTATAGAAATAAGATGACAAGCATGAAAGTGTAAATTAGAGGTCAGTTTTGTTTCAGTTTTAGGTGGACACTGCTCTCAAAAGTTAATAAGCATTTGATAAAGGAGATCCCACTTAGCACCTATGGAACGGCCCATTCCAGATATTACTTGGACCAATCAGTGAGCCTTCACAGGGCACAGCTGTACTCAGAAAGTCTTAGGACTGCCGTTTATTCATTATTTCATGCTTGCTTTAACATATTTTAATCAAATCTTATAATAAAATATGAGGTGTAGTACTTTCCTTACTTTTTAAAGTACCAAATCATGGGATCTGAATAGTTGCTTTCTGATTTTCCCCTTGGAAGAGACTATCTAGGAATTACATGAACTATATTCAGCAGCAAAGAGGACACAAACTTTAGAGCTCTTTCATATGGGAGATAAAATGAGTTATTTGTTCAGAACAAAGTAAAGAATTTTTCGGTCTGTGTAAAAAGTATGTGCTCTTTGGGTGATATAATTTCAATGCTAGTACATACGCTATGGTTTGATGAATTGCAATAATTACTATGTGCATTGTACTCTTCCCTTCTTGTTTTCATATCTGCAGATTTTTTCTGTGAAGCTCACTAATGGTTTGTGTTTTAACCAATTTAATACCTCTTTTCTTAAAGTACTTAAAAGCATTCATTTGTTTACATAAAGAAATTGCTGTTGAACAGGCAAAAAAGATCTCCTTTAATATTTTAGAAATAAGCAAAATGGTACTGAAGAAATACAAAACATTACACATTCTGAGAAACAGTACAACAGAGTATCTTATTTCTTGTAAAACATATTAAGCAATAGCAATCATGTCAGGCAAATGTTTATTTTATATTTGATCACTAAGCAAGAGAGACTTTCATTCATCTTCATTTTTGCATTTTTAAGTCCTCATAATTTAGTTCACACTGGAGCACGAAGCTGAACGTTAATAATTTTTCTTCGTGTATGTATTAAGTGAAAGAAATATTATTTTTCTTTCTCTCCTTTTTTTTTTGTTTTTGTTTTGTTTTACTTTTTCTTTTGGCTCTGTGTATAGCCAGGGAAGCAAGATATGCAGGAAAATCAGAAGACCCTTATCTTACCATCTGTATCAAAAGTAGCAGTAGGAGATGGCAGTAACATTCCTTCTCCCCTCGTGAAGGAGAAAGGACTCAGAAAGAATAAAAGGAAGCAGCTGACAAGCTGGAAAGGAAGGAACTCTGAAAACTCATTTTCAGATATGGTGTGATTCTTGGTAGTCCAGGATTATGACGATTATTACTTATTTTGTGAAGCTCTTTTCCTTTCTAAATTCTCTGTTCTTTGGCTGTATGATTTGTATGCTCATTAAAACCTGAGGTTGGTACTCTTGCTTATATTAAATACTCAACTCTAAGGAGCCTCACTGAAATAAAATGCCAACCCATACTGAGTTATGGCACCACAATCCAGCAAATCCCCTGCAGCCTTTTTTATCTTAAATACAGTTCTATAGAATGTAGTAATCAGTGCGTGAAGTAAAAAATATGCTCAATGAAAACCATAATTAAATGCTGTACATTTCATCCAGTTCATAGGCAAAATATTCTGAAAGTGTAACCTTTAACAACTACAGCAGGAAAATATAAACTAGCAAGAATTAGTGATTAGGGGTCCAGTCCTGAGGGTACCAAGCAATCTCAAATTTTATTTAAGTCCGCAGCAGCCCTAGGTATTTGAACCTCTATGAAGCATGCCCTAGATTACAAGCTAAAAATTTAATCTCATAGGAAACCAGAAACAATCAATATTATCCTTACAGAAATGACAGTAATACTGGGAGGTTTTTTACATTAGAGCTGAGAGAACATTTTATTTCCTGTAAATTATTATGCAGATGTTACCTTTATTTCTCTTTGTAAACTACCCACAAAAAATAGTAACATTGTAAAATTCTCAGAAGTACTTCTTATTCAAAATTAGTCACACAATTCTCCAGTGAAATTTCCCTTTAAAATCTGCTTTTGGTGAATATTTGAACCTGCATTCACTTTTTCATGAGTTATTCATACTAATAAAGCTTGAGCACTCAAGTATTCCTGGAAAGCAAACGTGAAAGCATTGCAAACGGGGTCTAATTGAAATCCACTTTCCACTTTGAGCAAACATTCGCAGAACATTTTTCCTACTATTCACTTCAGTTTAGTTGACGTTAAGGGCTAAAATCTCACTGATGTGCACTAAAGAGAGACGTCACAGCAGAACATTCTTCAATAATGCAGGTGCAATATTCCTGGAACAGGCAGGTCTCTTGAGTAGGCGTAGCATGATTTAACCTGCTCTGTCCTTTTATTTTGTTCAGAGGGCAGCCTTAAAGTAGACTGTTGAATGGCTGAACAAACTCTCCTTAGTGTTTCAGCCACACATCAAAATATAAGAGCCCAAACTGTACCTTGCTCTGAGCTCCCCTTCAGAGCTAATCAATGAAGTTACTCCTCTAGCTTCTTTCATAATTACTAGTGATCAGCTTATTGCTAGTGTAAGATATGCTTCTTCAGAACATACATTTGGTGCTGACATGAGAGGTCACCATACAAGCAGTGACCACTGGTGTAACTTCTTTTATGTTTATACTATAGATATATGGATAGGTAGATAGATAAAATATTGGCCCTGAAACATCTTGCTCTTTGGAAACAGGGAGAAGTGGTCAATCCAATTCCACCTAAACCTTCCTGTAGACACTCACCACAGATAACGTTTCAGTGCCTTAGGAACCTCATCCTGAGGACCACAGAGCAACAAGAGCCTCCAGAGGGCAATTCTCGTCTTGGGTGGTCAGAACTACTTTCTGGATGTGCCCATCTTCGCCCATCAAGGAAGTGACAAAATGCCCAATGGAAGTGCCTCAGAAAAGTGTCTGTGTTGGGAAGGAGAAATTGAGATACTGTTGTCTCCAGTGTCAGACCCATAAACTCAATTTCCACAGCTCTGCTATCAAACTCTCTTGCAAAATCATTATTTTCCTTTTAACCTCCTCGAGATGTAGAAAAGTCTAGGGAGAATCGTTCTTTCATGCCATCAATTCCCTGCTATTTCAATTACTTTTTAAGCTCATCTCCTCTTATTTACTCACTGATTGCAGACTGTTAAGCAAAGCACTGAATGGGATAGTAGGTATTACAGCTCCTACAGAACACCCAGAGGAAGAAAACTTCAGAAACATTTGTTACAAGTTGTGCTTACAGTGCAAATGCTGCATTTCTAATGTCCCAAAGCCTACCGACAATTTTTGCATTTTTTTTTTTCTTTTTTTTTTTTTCCTTTTTTCTTCTTTCCTTAAAACCAGACTCATCAGGTTTCTCCTACAACCTGGTTAACATCATCTTTTTATTTCTTCATTCATGGATCCTCTGGGTCACTGCTCAGCCACTTAGATGAGCCACTTTCAAGTAAGCCACTGGTAGCCTGAAACAAAGAAAAAGAAATTTTCTCATAATCCTGAACATAACATACATAACCTATACATACAAAGCAATTAATTATAATGTACACTCTACACCCTTACTGTTTCACACCTTTGTGAGTACCAAAACCTTTTTTTTGGTACATGCATTCTAGAACTCCAAATGTACCTACTCATTGACTGCATGCAGATAGTAAAAATTCTTCACTGGAATAATACTTCCTTCAATACAATGTATCTCATTGCAAGGAATTTTCTTCAACAAGGTTGTGAGACATGAAATCATCTCTCTCTGTTTTGTTCTTTTGGTTTCTAACTACCGAGTGCTTAAAAATAGTTTTCTGCATACTAAATTGTGGCACCCAGTCATTTTCATATAGTTAAAATAAAGCACTACAGCTTGGATTTTAGGTCCAATGGTCACACCATAAGAATACAATTCATTCACTAATTAAATGCCCACTACCTCCATCACTAGCGCCTGCCAACTCCAAATTTATATTGCAAAGAACTTTCATTTTATATGATGCATAGAAAAGAAGAAGAAGGAGGAAAAAAGACTAAGAATATTAATATGTAAGAAATTACTTCCTTAAGGTCAGGAGCACCTCAAACTGTACCACAGATAGAGCCACTAGAAATGGAAAGGAAACTCTTAGGATTGCGCTAATATATTAACTATATAAAAAATAACTCTGACTTTATGTATGCATTACAAATTGCTAGTTGACATGCTTTTGACGCTACTCTGCTACTACTGGTTTATTGCCCTATTGGATGGGGGCAGAAAGGCATGCCATTTTTATGTGGTTTATTGTCAAAGTGTTCATAAAGCTGGATTAGGCTGCGTTCTCATTATGCTTGCTTCTCCCTTGCAGCAGAGCTACATACTATTGTTCCTAGACATAAGTGTGAAAATTAATATGAATATTTATTTTAAGACCAAATTGCAGTGTCTCTCCATCTCTATGATCTCCACATATCCATACACATACCTTATTTAGACACTTTTTTCAGAGGCTGTTATTTTTGATTGTTTGGTAGACTTCGGATATGTAACAATGGATAACCGTGCAATGCATAAAATACTTACAAGTATGTTGTGCCTTCTGTTATAATATAAAATCCATCTATTCTGGTTGATGGGTTTTAACCTCACACAGAATACTTTAAACTCCATTTGGACTTGTGCCTACAATCACCTTAGCAAAGTCTCTTAAGTAACTGCGCACAGCCTAATTAGTATGCATTATCAATTAACAAACTTAATAGCCGGCAGATTGATTAGATCCTCTGTTGCAGGGGCAGAGCTGAAGCGAAACAGAATGAAAAATCATTGCACGCATACACTGCTGCTTTGTTATTTTCTCAGATCCCCTCCTCCTCCTCCACGTTCCTTTAATGCATACATATGGTTCTGAATATCTTGTAAACTAGAGCTTGCTCTAACTCTTTAATAAAACTCAGTCGTAGATGAGAGAGCCATAGTCCATGCCTTATTTATTTCTGGCTGAAAACAAAACCCATTTGTTTTCACCCAGGTCCTTCTCCTGTAAATGGTGCAAGTTTTAGAGATTTGCTCCTTCTAAGCTGCTTGTTTTCACAGTAACTGATAGGGAAAG
>NW_010421668.1:25282-34745 GCF_000710305.1 Buceros rhinoceros silvestris | reverse complement strand
AAGACAGGTAAGTTGGAGCTGTGTGCACCACTTCAGATAACCCATAGCTGAGAAGTGGTTCAGATCTCACATGGATCATATTTTGACACATACCACAGGGCGGATTAAAGAGTTACTGTAAAAAAAACCAAAAGAATAGCACAAAACATGATACACCATTTTATATATTCTATTATATTGATGAGCTGGAAAGTAAGAATACAAGAATAAAAACCTTCCTATTTGGAAAGAAGAAATTGGATTAAAAATGTCACTGTAAATTTTAGATAAAACGCTGGTGTTAGACAGGATTTGCACCTTTAAGAATAATCGGATGCAAATCCCCCAAAGACTGCTCAGAACAACACTGAAGACTATCAGTTGCTGTCTTGCAGTGGTGTCAGGGTCTATCTTTGGGCCAAGCTTATTAGCCTTTATACACTGGGAAAGAAAGTGGTGCTTACCATGGTGATGTGAGCACTGGCACCAAGTTGCAGAGTTAATAACTATTTAGCATTTATATAGCATTTACATATGCAAATCACTGAAGAAATATTAGCTAATTAATCCACACAACAGAGTGGTGGGGTATGTCCCGTAAAAATATCCATGATTGTTGATAGAGTTAAATTGAATAAAGGTGCAAAGTTACTTTCCCAGAGGCATCAAATAAACTATAGTCAAGACCTAGATCAGCACTTGAGGTCCCTTGATTCCCACATCTGCATGCCTCAGTGAGGGTGCACTGCC
Source organism: Buceros rhinoceros silvestris (assembly GCF_000710305.1). Taxonomy (NCBI): domain Eukaryota; kingdom Metazoa; phylum Chordata; class Aves; order Bucerotiformes; family Bucerotidae; genus Buceros; species Buceros rhinoceros. The sequence goes on along the minus strand of NW_010421668.1, from coordinate 34,016 downwards.
ACTTACCATTTTCATAACCACAGAATCACACAACAGAGTGGCTGAGGTTAGAAGTGACCTCTGGAGGTCATATGGTCTAAGACCCTTGCTCACGTGACACCAGTTAATCAGCCACCTGAAAAGATGGTAGTGTTATCAAAATGCTTTGAAGAATGACTGCTGCTCTAAGCAGTTGTATCTGAAGAAGCTGATAGTTATATCGTCTTCAGAAAAAGACATCAAAGGAATGAATTCCCTAGTTGAGAAAATGACAATTAGGATAGTGCACCCAACTGTGTTCTTCTTTCTCGTATGAGAAGTTAAGCGTGCTGATAGAAACTCAGTGAAACACTCCGAGGCATGCCTTGGATGCCTTGCCAAGAAGGAATGTGATACTCACCACTGGATTGAGCTCACTGATCCTGCTGGGCTCAGGACTTCCTCCAGGCCTGGAGATGCTGCCTTTCTCAGACATCGGCACTGAGAGTTCCTGCTACTCCACTGTCTCATTGAAAGCCATGCGGGGTCTTTCCATAGGTGTTTTTCACTCCAGTAATACAGGTCTCTGTAGCCTGCCATTTCTGGCTTTGTAAGCATGATCTAAACAAGCAGACCTAAAAAGGCATAAAGCTTGTGGAAACAGTCTCTGCTCTGTACTGCCTCTGTAGTTTACTGCTATGCCTTGGCGCGGCTTTTTTTTTTTTTCCCATCCCCAAAAAGCAAACACAAAGAGATAGCAGCTATTTTTAGTCTGAGTTGAAAACAAATCTGTATGATTTAAATGAAATCAAGTCAACTGAAGTTAGAGACTAAACTCTACCAGGTCCTGTTGAAGTCACTTGAATTTTACATAGAGTCACACACAGTGTTATTCAGCTCTAGTCTGTTCTCAAACTTAACTAATTTAGACTCTTTCCACTGCTGTGCAGTATTTTTCTTTTCTGTACTTTTTTTTCTTTTTTTTTAAAATATCACTGGCCAGCTATTACTGGAATAGAAGTGATTTTCCAAAAAACACACAAAATATGTGCATTTTGATTTAAAGAGCTAGAAGAACCACAGAGATTCAGAAATGTAATTAAAATATATTACATCAAAAATAAGGTTTTTTTGATTCTAAGGAAATCTGAAATACTACTAGAATAAACAATATCTAAAATATCAAGGATATAACAAGGATAGCCCTGAAATAGGCTTCCCTAATTAAAAAAAATACTCTAAGTAATAAGAAGACTGAAATTCCTTTGAGTCTAGGTAAGGATGGAGCATTAATTAGCTGCCAGAAAACGGTCTCTCAACACTGCAGTAAGAAATATGCCTCTAATTCTCATTATGTGACCCAAGAGAGGGGCATTAGGTCTGTAACCAGTGAAACTAGAATGTGAAAACTTTTTTCTTTTTTAATGATTGGACTACTCAGAGAGCAGGAGGTGAATAATCACCTGCTATCAAAGTATTCTATTCTCTAGATTAGCAGTGACTCCATACGGATCCTTTCTCCTCACCTAAAACTGATTATAGACTGTTTAAGGGTTATCACTTTATTGAGCACAGGATTTCAGAAAAAGCAAAGAGATCATTACAAAATACAACAAAAACGGGCTAATACAGAAAAGTAAAAAGTCAATACAGCAACTATCTTTTACCTCTCTGGGTATTGTTACAGTTGTTCTACAGTCCTGCAGCTGTTCTATAGCATTCTGTAGTTGTTCACGTTACAGCTGTATTATTCAATGCATATTATTTACTCTCTGTATATCATCAGGTCCTTGAAAGACTCATTTCAGATTGGTATTCCATCTTCTTCAACTCAAGTATAACTACAAACAGTTCTAAAATAACTAACCCCCTGGAACTGTATATACTTAAGGGTGATCCCTTTTTGCCAGAAATCCTCTTCCAGATAGTTAAGAAGTGTGTATGATTTTTGGTGTCCTATGCTGTACTTTGCCTTTTACTACATATTCTTTCGATGGGTGTCTGAAACTAAGCACAATATTCCAGTACTCACTGGCCAAGCTCGAGGCATGAACCGGTACCCAATTCAATTTTAGTACCGAGTTCCTTTTTTCCGAAATGTATTTTGCACTTTCTCTTCTAAGTGGCAAGCTAGAAAACATAGTAATGTGTGTAAAAATACTTTTACACTTCATCTTTCTCCTTATACTACTCACTGACTGACTGATGTTAAATGATGTATCACCTCATTGACAAGCTTTGGCCCTATTAGGGGCTGGTTGTGCTACATGTTCGTTATCTCCTTCTTTATGCTAGGTATCACCATGTATCTCATCTCATTTTCAACTACTTTTTCTTATATACAATGATGTTACTGTTCATATTCCTACGGCGAGATTACGTTGACTCATATCTTCTTGTATTTTTAGGAATTTATCTTGCAAAAGAAGCAACTGGATATCCCTTAATATGAACATTACCAAACTTGACAGGATAAACAACAACATGCTCTCACATATCTGAAAGCAGACATGTAGCATATTGCAAAATGATTTATCTACATTTTGAAGACACTTTACTGCATTTGTATTAGTTTACGTCCAATGTTTTAAAAAATTACAGTTGGATTACTCATCTTCCATAACATTAACGATACTTGTATCTTAAGCATAATTTTTCAAAGCGACTAGTAATTCTGGCTACTTAACATTTGGAAGGAGCCCAAATTTAGAAAGGTAGGTGTTCAGCACTTTTTAAAAGTTGGTCCATTTTATATGTCAAATAAAATTATTCCTGAATTTCTTGTGGAGAAGTTGCTCCACCTCTTATATCAGCAGATGGACCTTAAGGAGAAGAGTGGAAGAAATGGTGGAACAGGGAACAGAGAAATCTAGCAGAACCCACCAGTGGACAATATTAGACAAAACCCACAACTAACCAATCATTTGTTTCTACTCCAGAAATTTTTGCCCAGAACCAGTAAAATGTGCTTGACCTGTTTTGGAAACAGGCTGCATCTTCAGACAATCCAGTTGGCTGGATGTAAGAGAATTTTTTCCCCATCAGAGGGCACAATTAGGCAGCTGAAATGATGTTCAAGGATTAATCTTTAGTTAAAGAAATGTTGACCTCCAAAGCTGAAGAGACACCATGATCTGGTTTTCAATGATGCGCTAAAACAAGACCATTTGAAGAAAATCCCACTTAGATTGCTATTTATACTGCAATCCAGGGACATTTTCATAGGCTTCTGCTAAACTTTCAACACTGACTACAGCAGGAGCGCAGGAAATTCAGCTAACTGAATGAAGAGGTAATTCAGTGCCCAGTGTGAGAAGAGCCATTTTCTCCTCCCCTTCCCCAGGACTGCAAACTGGTAACTGGTTAGAATGGGGCCTCGGCACTCTCCAGCAGCTGACTTTTCGGATACCTGAGAAGAACAAACCTCTCCCCTGATTTGGCTTTTGACTGCTGCTGCATCAACAGGAAGCTATTTCCAATAATCTGACCACTCAGATAGGTCAGTGAGCCTTATGACTACGATGGATAAACCTTCACAGGATCCTGAGCACGCAGACAAGATCACAACTATCTTGCTCACTTTGGAGAACTTACATTGGGACTGCTGCATTTTTTGCCACTCTAGTGACAAAGCTTTAGGAAGGGATGCTGCACAGGGGCCTTGGGTGCCACAGCACTGGGAGAGCCCAGGCTGGGAATGTGCTGTATGGACATTGCCCTGCTGTAGCAAAAGAGAAAATATGACAGGCATCTTGGGTTTTAACTACTGTTGTTACAACAAATGTGTTCTACAGTGAACTTGCCACCGGCTGCTGCAAGAGAAGAGCTCCAAAGAGGACTCCCTGAAACAGTATCTCAGCCTAGGCCGTATTGACCACCATCAGTGGTCCATCCTGGCCTCCAATCGGGAGATTTGGAGACACACCATACATAATGCTGCTGCCTCCTTTGAGAGCACACGTAGAATCAATCTCGAGGAGAAAAGACAGCGCAGAAAGAACCGTGCCTCAGCTGTACCACCCAAGGAGACCTTCCACTGTGCTCTTTGCAACTGGTCTTGCCTATCCCGCATTGGAGTTTTCAGTCATCAGCGCGCTTGCAGTAAGCGTGGGGAAAGCCCTTCCCAAATCTTTGTCCGCGAAGCCAAGCCATGATGGAAAACCCCTCCCCAAATCTTTGCCCGCGAAGCCAAGCCATGATGATGATGACACCAAATGAAGACTAAAAGAAACTTAAAGCTGCAACATATCTAATTCTAACTGAACAGGAAACTGCTAGGCAAGTTTCAACAAGCAGCTGTTCTGCATTCTTGTTGTTGCCATTATCACGATGCAAAAAATTAGTAAATTGTATCTCAGAACCTCCCACTCCAAAATCCCTTACATCAAAAGCATGCTCAGGCCATGTGATCATGACTGAAAAAGCTACAACAAAGGGTTCCTCTGTAAATTTGATCTGTCTCCTTTATAGTAATACATGATGATAGATAATAATTAAAAAATAGCATACTTATTTCTACAAGAACCAGGTCTCATTCAATGTGCTGAATGCATGGCTGTTCATTATTTCTTTTATTCTCATCATTCAGTCTTCTGTGACTTCCTACATTATTTATTTATAAACCACTCAAACCCGGTACTGAATACACAGTTACTAATTTCCTTCTGAGCTTCTTGTACAATTCTCCTACAGTATTTTCTTTGGGGTTTAAAAACGCAGATGGATTTATCTTCACAAAACCCTTGTGAAGTGAGGAACTGTACTGATTTGACTGTAATAGATGGGGAAGACATCACAGGGGTTGAAAGCAAGACATGAAGTAATTTTGGATACCTGATTTGAAAAAATTAGGATCTAAGTCTTCAGAGTATAAATACATCAAACTACTCTATCCGTTCATAAGAAAGTTCCTGTTGACCTTGTGTTCAATTATAAGTGCTGACTGTTGCCTTCAAATCAGAGGGCATTTTGTACATACCCGAAAACTGAGGATCATGTGTGTAATAGTAGGTCGTATAGCAGGAGACATGATCTCTGCTTCATAGTTTATGACCTAATGCAGTGTATGGAGCTGAAACCAGAGTCATTGTCATCATCCCTGTTTAATTTTCTTTCATGATGTTGTGAATGGATAAATTGGAGCCAGAAAACCATCCTGTTGCCCTGTATGAGGTAAGTCCCTGTGGACAGAGGGGTTAAGCAGCAAAGCAATCACAAAAAGTGAAACAAATTCATACTGAACAGGTATCCTTCTTCAGATGTTTTTAGAATATTTTGTCTGCTCAGTTTTATAAAAATGATAATGTAATATTTATTTTACAATATGCTTTGTTCACTAGACATCAAGCAGCCTTTGCTAGCAGTTTTATTGCTGTAACATTTTTTCTTTCCCCATACAACTTCCACTCTTCTGTTACTTTCCCTCTGCCTTGTGCAAGTTCTTTGATGCAGAATATACTTTGTTTCTTTTTAACATAGTTGAATATGGAGCACACTTTGGAGTTGCAAAGAATTTATAACAAGGAATCCCTATTAGACAATTTGTACACAGTATCTGCAGAACACACAGGAAATCACATGATCTATGACCTCTTTATATAAGCACTGCTTTAGAAATTAATGAGTTATTCTGACCATAACCTAAATACACTGACTTTTTTTCCAGTAAGGAACTAAGAAATGCCACCCATATATTTTTTTTAATATGGAGGCACAATCAATACTATTCCCTCTCTTTCTGTGGGAAACCCTTTATTCATGATTCTAAACCTAGCTAAATAATAGGTAGGCCAATGATTTATTTTTAATATGAAAATCTTCTTATCTATCGAATACTTTAGCCCCACAAATGTCAAGTCATTTATTCAATTGTTAAGGTGACTGCTCATTTTCCATATTTTCAATGGAATTATTTCCACTTCAGTGCTAAAATATACTAAGCTTGAAGTAAATCAATTCCCTCCTTGTGCTAAAAATTAGCATAGCACAAACTAATCAATGCTATCAAACACTAGTGCAAAAGCTGTGACAGTAACAGTATCAGTGAGGAAGTAAATTGCTTATTATGCCAAACTGCGAAAAAATGCCTCATCAGTCACAAACCATCTGATTCACAAAAATACAGGCTGTAGGTCTATTGTTCTTCAAAGTGGGCAAGTTTGTTCTCCACATTACTTGGAATCTATTTCCTGTAACAATGCAGACCTCTGCAACTTTTCTCTGCAGCAGCACCTTACCCACGCTCTAGTACAAATGCTAGGAAATATTACTGAGCAAACATTATATAGGCATACAGTAGGCTGCTGTGCCCATTCTTTGTTATGAGATACCAGCTCTTGTTTGGTGGAACCCTTGCTATTGCTCAGATGAGCTGGAGAGATGGCGTTGCAGTCAGAGTTGAATCAAGAGTGCAGGACCTACTGCTCACCTTTGTCTCCAACTTCCCATGTGACAAAGTACAGGTGCTCTATACCTCTGCTCCTCCCTCTGCAGACAGGGTAAATACATCCCTGCTGACAACCCAAGACACTAGCACTGTTGTGAGGACAATATGACTGCTATCTGTAAAGCATTTGGGTGCTTGAATGTGGGGATGTAATAGAAAACCTGTGTAAGAGTTCATTAAGGCAAGGCTGCTTCCACGCCTATCTAACAAGACTGTCAGCAAGAACGGCAATTAGTGCCAGTGACTGGACCAAGACCACCAACTCGTTTCCTCTGGGCCCCCAAGCAGCCATCTGATGATAATAATTTTGGGTCTTTACCAGGCAGGGATAGACATGAACGGATGAACTGGAAGGGAAACGTTCTATGTTCCATTACTAATATCCTGAGCCATCCAGTCCTACTATAAAAATTCACTTTTATTAAAAGGTTATTTCTGTCACTTGCTGTAGTATCGCTATCATTCTCTGGGAGAAGGATGATGGAATATCATTTTAAATGTTATCAATGCAATATTCAAACAGCTTTTTTTTTCCCCTCAGAAAAAGTCCTTTGAAAAGACATCCCCTCCAGCATGTGTTAGCTCTTAACGGGGATGAACCTTTTATAATCTCACAGTTCTTTGTCCATTATAGGGAGAAGAAAAAGAACAAATCTGCTAGGTTAAAGGTTGTATTCCTTGTGGTCTGAAAGGACACTTCTTTATTTATACTTAATAAATTGTCATACACAAACAGAAGTTACTGAAGGATGTGGATATTGATTTCCAGTAATACAGCAGCATTGACATAGAACAGAAGTAATTTTAATAATAATATGCAACACTTACATAATTTTAATAATAATACCTTACATCTTTTGTCCCAGAAGGAAAAAATGTTTTCTGGGGATTGCTTCATTCCCAGCTGTTGTGCAATGGCTGCATTATGGCTTAGCATTTGTTTCCTTCAGGAAAACAACGGTCTGTGATACCTCTTAGCCACTCATAGCTAGAGGTGACTACTAATGCCCCGGTGAAGTGGTAGACACAGAGTAAATATAGTTGTTACAGTTTGCAAGACCCTGAAGCTGATACCCATACACGTTAACCCAATCTTCTCAACAAATAAGGCTTCCTCCCTTTCTGCCTGTGGAAGTGATGAATGCAAGCTAGCAGGAGTTGGCTTTCTGCTGTTCTGCAGACAGGACTTCCCTTAACTACACGCATGGATTTCCATTATGTTCTGATTCAGCAGAAAATTGTATCATCAGCACCACTTGTGCAGCTGAGATTATCAGAGTAGTCCAGGGGATTGAAACACACAGCTTCCATTAAAATTAATTAGGTACTTCAAAAATTCAGCTGAAGTGCTTCCTGGAAATGGACCAGTCACTGGCTCAGTCTAGTTCTCTGTAAGAGACAGTATGTATTTTGGGTGAGAAGAGGTGGTAGAGTACAAAGAAGACAACCGTAAACCAGATTGCAGCAAGTCAGGAACTCCCTGGAGGAGAAAGGACCTTACATTATGACGAGAATATTCCCAAACACCACATCTTACAAAAACACTGTATTATGTAATGGCATTGCTCAGTGTCTGCCTTTGATATACTTCAAATGCTGTAGTATGGAGACTGTTTAATGTTATCACTTTGTGCTTATTTTCAGGACTTCTGCTAAAAAGCACTATAACCGCATAGAAATTAATAATGCTATTTTTAAAGAAAGGTTTAAACAAAAAATTCTCAGGCCAACTATACCATTGCCAAGGAAAGCACAGTTTTGCAATTATGAGTGTTACTAAGTAGGAGAGTAAAATCCTTGGGATGTGAATGTAATTTACTACAGTGCTCTAAGATATAGTTAAATCACCTTGGTAATGAATATGCTAATGTATGTTTTTTTAGATGAACTTAAACTGATGACTTTGATTGTGAAAGAATGAAATTGTTCCATTCAGGAAAAATGATAGCAGCACTAAATCAAGTGTCTAATACAAAAATACAATTCTACAGATCCTTCCAATATAAATGCCTTTAGCTATGATGTGCAAAGTGCAGCAGTCCCGTTAAGGCTCACGTTTGTAATGCTCAAGGCCCTGGGTGTTTTGATATTAACTTTGTCCATAGTGTGGTAGGAACAGATATGGGGAAGAAAATGCCATCTATTCAGTTGTCATGGGTTTTCAAGCAAACACTTCTGCTGTTATTAACAAACTTGACCCATAGCAAAATATCACTATTTTTAGTAATACTCACAGTATGCCAGAGTACAGATATCAGTCCATAAATAATTCTCTGTAACACAAACTTCCTGTTTCTATCAAAAAGACCAAAACCTGAGAGCAGCAAGGTG
>NW_010421668.1:20766-25171 GCF_000710305.1 Buceros rhinoceros silvestris | reverse complement strand
GGATCTGCAGCTTTTTCTCAGTGCATGTGCCTGGGTGACAATATCAAGCCCCAGAGTGCCCTAGTGGGCTTTACTAGTCCTAATGAGCCTCCGCTGGGACCTCCACCAATGCTCCCTATGCCCATGGAGGCAGGGAGCTCCACTAAAGCTCGGATCTGGGCTCTTGAATCTGCCTTGAGCTACCTCATAGCTACATGTGCTCAGCCTTGTCTCCTGCTGTCCTGATTTACTGGCTGTTCTTCTTCCATGGGCCTCAGACCTACTCTGTGGTCCTATCCCCGAGGCGGACCCCAGGTTCATACTGTCTGACTTGTGTCCAGCTGCTCCTGGAAGGACCCCAGAGCTGCCTCATCTTGTCCAAGACTGCCAAACAGCTTAGCCCTGCTTAAGGAAGGTGGGACAGTGCCATTGGCAAGGACGTTGCCTATGCTGGCGTCACCCTCAGCTCTGGCCTGTCTTCCCGCATGGAGCAACCCTGGCAAACACTGACATTCATCAACTTTCCATCACTTCTTACATCACAAGAAGTGACAGGGTTGTGAACTCAGAAAACATAAACTCACACTGGAGACTTATAACTGAGACATGAAAATCCAGTAATTCAGGAATTAGTCTTAAAACATTAGGAAAACCTCACAAGAGAAAGATTTACCCACGTGAGTAGAGACATATGAGATATCTGTTACGTGTTGTGCACACTTGCAGTCCAGGAGATGAAGGAAAATTGTATTAATCCTTTGGTTTTGCGTATGTAGCTCCCATTGTCATCAGAACAATTAACAGAATATAGCACAAGGGAGCCTAGCAGTCTCAAAGAGAAAAGTGAAGCAGTAGGGTGGATGCCACTTTCCATCCCATCTTTCTTCTGTGCACAAGAAAAAAATACCTGCTTACAATTCTCTCTTCCTGTCACAGACCCTAAACTCAATCCTCAGAGCAGGGAAAGTATTAACATTTATGTGGTTATTTATGTGACAGACAGAAGTACGGTACAGGTAAGTATGACGGAAAGAGTTACCGAGTGAACGTGCAGCTAATCAATGTGTGTGAGTAGATCTGCCATGCTTATTCATAAATGTGTAAATGTTGTAAGTAATGAACACACAAAATATGAACACACTCATTTGTCTACTTACGAAGAATCAATTATTTCCTTATCATTTTCTCTATTCCAGACCTTACTGCAGAGGATCATTTTGTCTTACTTCACTGAAAATATAATAAATTTTCAATACATTACTAAATCTAACAAATTACTACAAATCTTGCAGTGTTCTTTATTTTCTTATCTAAAAAGGACTCTCGCAAGACGAAACCTCCAAAGTGACCCATCTTCTGCTTCCGAGTTCAAGTCCATTTAATTTTATAAATTCGATACTCCTTGCACATAGTATTACTCCCCTCGATAATTTACAATACATTTTTTCTGATTTTACTGCATTCATACAAATACTTCCACAGAACTAGGATACTAAACCCAAAGCTGGTGCCTCTTAAGTAAGACCTAGATTTCTAATTTAATTTATTAGTAGTGGGACTACATGTAGTTCTTCATGTAGTATTAGACTTAGTCTTCTCTGGTTTCCCGCTAGTTTGAAGAGCTTTTGTCCTGCAAATCTAAATAATATAAATCTAAATAATCTAATATATATCTAAATCACAGATAAATCTATATCAGAAACATACAGGAAAACTATTAAAAATGTGGAGCCTACTTCAGCAATTTCTGGAGGATTTAAAAAGACAATTCCCAAATTTCTCTAGAAGAAGGAAAGTTTGTAAATGTTTGGTACAATGAATTAGTATTTCTTAATGAAAATTTGTATTTTGAAATGAAACAGGTAGTAATAAGAGTCATGTACCCAAACTCAAGGTTATCCCTTTTGTACCTGTACATCTATCTATACACCTGCTCTTATAACACAGGAAATTTTCATTATCTCTTTGCCTGGTTTTCCTCCGTGTTGCAGGGTCATTTTTATTTATTTATGATTTTGCATGCAGTACAGTTCCTGGCAGAATGACCCTGATAGAGTTCAGTCAAAGAAATGGATTTCATATTTTGACCTACAAACTCTTTGACTATCCTGATGCCTTTTACAGTCATTAGCCAGCGACTGCACCACCACTATCTTCCATGTAATGTTTTTTTTTTTTTTTTGATGGTAAGAGTTCCAGAAGAAATAAATTTCCAGTGGATCTTGTAGAAGGATGCCTAGCATTGAGGCTGAGCTCACAAACATCACTGCATTGCATGTCATATTGCAAAAGTAAACACTCCGACGTATAACCAAGGGGGTTGCGACTGAGCCAGGAATAGGACTTTTGGTCTGTTCAGAACTCGTGTGGCTGGCATGGATTTTGTGCAGGTATTTGTCCCATCCTGACACCAGTTCAGATGATTGCATATGGCTATGTCTACACACGTGGAAGTATAATCTGTTCATACCCAAAGGGACTTGGGGACTTGGTTTTGCTCTTCCACAGTGCTCTTGTTTTAGCAATGAAGGGAGATTAAGAAACTCCTGCCATTGGCTGCATGTCCCCATCTCCGATGTCACAGTTTGGCTCCCAGCAGTTATGGCAATATAGCTCAATAAAATATAAAACAAGTAGGGAATAAATAAATGTAAGAAGTAAAACAAAATAAACCAGATAAAACAAAAATAAACCATAAACCTAGAAGCATGTGTTAAATTTACCTGAGGACAAAGTGTTTATTCTTTCCTTTTATTTTTTCTTTATCACAATTTCCTCAAAGATAATTTCCAAGAGTTTGTCTTTACAATTGACCTCAGGGTGGCTGCTGAGTTTCCTACGTCAAATGTCTCCTCTCTTGGAGGTCTACACCATACCGCAAAAAATATTCAGCTGCTCATGACATATCTGCTGAATCTCCATAGTTTACAGTCTGGTATTCCAAGAGAAACAGGCACAGGGTTTAATTTCCCTTGATGTGGTGGGCTGTAATTCACAGGAAGACGGGAGATGATATACAAGCTACAAGGTGGCTTGTGCAGACACAGGAGCTACACAAGAATTAGAGGCCTTAGACACAAACTCTAGACTTGTAAAGATAAAGGCAATTATTCACCTGTTAAAGAAGCAAGTCTACCTAGGGAAATAATAAGACTCTTTACAGTTAAGAAACCTCCTCTAATTAGATAATTTAGATAATTATCTTTCAAAACAAATTATACAGTTCTCACTAAACTGTATATAAATTGCATGTAAATTCATAATCAGAAAGACATTATATCAATAAGAATAATCTAAAACACAATCTGGAGGCATGTCTGCTTTGCCTTCACGTTTGTTATACCACCTCCAAGTATGACTGTCTGAAGTTCTTGCAGCCAGTCTCTACTCTCATTAATTTGCATAAGAATAACATGAAACACAAGCCACCACAAATTTCAGCTAAATTTCAGCAAGCCTACACTAGAAACTCTGCAATGGCGTCTTCAGTGCAACTGTTTCTTCAAATATGTAAGAGTGAACTAGTGCTGATGTATTTCTAGTATCTCAGTGTCATCAGTCATCCTGTGACAATCACATATGCATATTCTAAAGAGCATAGCATAGTATCATGTAATATCAAAGAAACGATGCTTGTCTACTGAATCCAACTGTAGTTCTTGCACCATGGTTTTTTATATCTTATCACTAAGAGACCATACACACAATGAATTTGGCCAGTTACAGCCTAATTTCTAATATGGGAAAAAGGAAGAAGAAACTTAGGAACAATTCTTCTGATAATGGTGAAATAAGTTCAAGAAGGTAGTTCATGAATACAAGACAAGCATAAACTTTTTTAAAATGTCCCAACAAACTCTAAAATAACTGAATGGCTGCAAAGCAAGCCTAGCTTTGAATACCTTTAAACCTCCCCGTTATGAGAATGCAGAGGAAGTCAAGTCTGCTAAATACTCTCTCCAGTATTTTCTCACTTCTTTCTTTTTTTCTTTTCTGTCTGTGAATAGGTACATAAACAAAGATACATTCCCCGTCATACAATTGCTATGATTATAAACTACCATCGTCCATTTGTACAACCCATTGCACAAAGCAGCATAACAGCATGATAAGGCTTCTGCACTCTGCAACATGAATAAATACATGAACTCACATTTCTATGTGTGTGTTGGCCAAAACCACGAAAAAACAGGTATTTAATATAATGCTTCACTAGTAATTTTTAACCACAAAAACTCTTCATTTGACATACTGCTCTGGAATTTTTTCTATACACATGCAAGTTGCTATTTGCCCTGGTAAATCTCAGTTTCTTCCCTCACGATCTGCCTGTCAGAAAATCCAGACGCACAGAGAACAAGTAATTCTGGAGGAAACAGAGGTTTGGGAAGCACATCCTACCTCCTTTCAATCAGCGTCACTCTTT
>NW_010421668.1:1821-20685 GCF_000710305.1 Buceros rhinoceros silvestris | reverse complement strand
ACTCTTTCCTAAGGCTGAGGTTGTCATCATTACTATGTACTTAACTTGGTTTGACAGTAGCTTTTGTGCATTTTCTGCATTTTGTCTTCATCTTTTCTGGCTAAAGCCTGTGCCTTGAATCTCTGCTTATTTTGATTTGATACGCGTAAGAGATAGAAAACTTGCAAACAAAGCCTGGCTTAACCGGTATCTAGAGTGCCAGCAGGAGATCTTGGATCTGCTGGAGACCACCTCAAGTTGACAGGAAGATGGCAAACGGCTTCCAGGAGAGCCTAGATTTTGCACCATTCTGCTTACAGTGCTGAATTTCACGCTAATGAACAGATTTTAAAGGCTTCTGTTTGCATACTCTGTAATATGAAGGAGATTGTTTTACATACTTAATAGGTCATTAAAAACTTCTTTTTTAAAACTTTCCAGGAGAATGCAGCAAACTCCGTTTTCCTGTCAGATTTAAGGAACAGAACTTCTTTGCTTGCTCGACCTGTTCATTTCCATTCAGTAATGCTGCTGTCAACTGTCATCCACAGTGTCTGAGCCCGCACTTGCTTTAGCCACTTGCATTACTAGTGCTAGAAACCACAGACTCAGCAATAAGGATGTCATCAGCATACCTGAGATTACAACATCTCCTTCTGCCAATGTTAATACCACTATGGCAACCATCAACAGCAATACACATCATTATTTCACTATAAATATTGAACAGATGTGACAGCCTTGTCAAACTCCTTTCCTAGTGTCCAACCACTCCGTTATACCTTTTGCTGCTTTGACTACTCTACTCTGGCCATGAAAAAAATTGGCACAAGCTGACCATCTGTGCAGTAAAGCACTTTTGCAACATCCGCTACTGGTCCATATTTCTGTATAACATGCTAAATTAACACTTTTTAATACAGTTGTTAAATTTTAACTGCGATAGGTTACCACCTTTGGATTTTTTCTATAATAACTTTGTGATTAAAATCAATGCAGATTATGCAGATTATGCAGATTTTCACCAGTTTCAGCTACCATAGGGTTCCTATTACACCCAATAGCTTGCTGACTCTGCTTTTGCCATTTTTTCCTGAGATGATCAACTTGCTTGAAAGATAGACAAAAAAACCGAAAACTGTGTCACAGTACTTGTTTAACACTTTATGTCCATTCACCCCATTAATCTTTCCACTTAAATTTAAATGTCCTAAGAATGTTCTTGCTGTTTAGTCAGAAGAAGTTAAGTTCACACAGACTGGGAAATTAAATGTTACTTGTTGTTCTTTTTAAGAAGGATTTGCAGTATCCTGTCTGGGGAGGATGGCTGGGGAACCGTAAATTTGAAAAGGGAGTTAACTTATCCCAAGACTCGGTCAGTAGGAGAATGAGAAATAGGCAGCAACAACCTAATCCAATTTGCCATCCATTTTCTTACTCAACCACATACCATCCAAAAAAACATCAAAAGGTTATTCAACATCTAATTTTGTAGGCATTAGCCTTTAAAGCAGAGCAAAGCAACTCAAAGAACCAGGGGAACGACCTGCAGAGTTCTGCTTCACCTCCACACGGATAGGTTTTCTCTCTGAGGTCTTCAGAAGAAGCAACACAGCAGCTATGTAATGGCATCCCTTTATCCTGCAAAACGTACTCAGTATGTGTCAGAAAAGAGAGTGTGACCATGTTCTAGGTGTGACTGTCCTGAAGAAACCAGTGTTTCACCCAGCAGTTCTGACATATTTTTTTCTTTCTTCTGAGTTGACATCTGTGGCAGATGGAATTGCTACCTTATGATAAAAAAGGGAGCTGTGCAAAGCTGGGCAGACTTGGTGCGGTTGGATCCTCCACAGGCAGGGGAAGGTGAGAGCTGAATCCAAGGGCTAGATATGGATGTTCTATCCTAGGCTAAGAATTATGCATTGCTGAAGCTAATATAAGTGTTTTATGAGGAAGAAGAGGTAGGCAGACTGTATACCCTCTCTGTTGTTAAATCAATAATGTTGTGGTGTGCTGCTGAAATCCAGCTGCACATCTGCTTTTTTTTTTTCACCCTCTAGGTCTAATCAATAAAGAAAAGGTGAAGAGGAAAGGCACAAACAATAGCTGGAAGCAGCTTTGATTCTCATTGATGATATTCTCTTTAAATTGGGTGGCATCAGAGTTTTAGAAAATAGTTCTGGAGATATTTGGTGGCAACCATAAGACTTAGCTCCTTTCTGAAAAGGATTCAACCTTTGTGTCTCCCCAACTCCATCCATAAAAGCAACACCAAAGCCTTTGGGTTGATGCAAAAAGTTACCCTTGGTTTGTTGTTCTTATTGTTGTTAGTATGTATTATGGAAATATTTGATAGATACGATTTTGTTTTCATTGAAGATTTCCAAGAAATCATTTACTGTAAGTAGGAGAGACATGTGATAGCTCCAAGACTGCTGAGTCATCACATGGCACTGCTCAATACAAAAGACAAAACCAAACTGAAGGATACAACAGTGTCTTATACAACAGACTGATACAAGAGTCTAGCATCAGCTGGGTGTTCCTGGAAAGGAATGGGGATCGTTTTGCATTTTTAAAGGATGGACAGAGTTTTATTGCTCTGTCTTGCATTCTTTTCCTTGAGTGACTCCTGAGCACTTTAAAGAATTCATAGACTGTACATTGCTTAATCTTAAATGCATTCAGGACACATAAATAGATACATATAAAAAGCCAATGAGGGAATAAAGGAAAAAAACCTCACCCTAAAATTTAAAAATGTGTACTGCTATCTATTTTTGGGAAAAAAATCCTGTTACAGCTCAAGAAATTATAAAGACAGGGGCTTTGAACATATGTGACGATCTCAATTTGGATGAAAATCTCTAAACCTGATACTTCAGTTGTAGATTTGCATAACTTAAGACAAAGCAGGTATGATCAGTCTAACTTCTGCATTTCACAGTTCTTTGGCATAGCGCAACACAGGAGAGCAAGAGACTTTACTCATCTTCCAAATCTTCCACAGGAGAGTAACAACAATAACTATCACTAGGCTGCATGCATACTCTCCCGTCCCTTCAGGTCAAGGTCCTCACTGTGCTCCACAAAGACAAATTAATCAGAAACATACCTGAACCTCAAGAACTTAGTACTTTTTCAACCCAGCCCTGATTTAAGTGTCTTGCAGATCCCACTTGCTATATTCTTTGGTGACCAGGGACAGCATATCTAACAAACCACAGGTCCTGGTTAGCTTTAAGCACAAGCAGATTCTCTAAAGCTAGTGTGACTCCTTCACATCCTCAGAAACAATGCAATAGGTGTCCTCAGCGTCACGTTCTTTGAGGGTCTTTTAATGTGTTGGACGATAGGCTAAGGCCTGTATAAAGAGTTTGTTACTGTGTTACACATTCGAAAGATGTCAGATGGAGGAAGGTCACTTTATGGGTCACATGCAAAAACCTTTCTAGGATGTATGTGGATTGCACTCTGGGAGACATTGAAAACTAAACTGTTGACATTGAATAATTAAATACCATCACAGAATAAATGTTCATCATGCAACTTTCAAGGTGTTCAGACTCGGGTGGTTGAACCTAGTAAAGATGCAGATTTTGTGAATCTCTAAGGCTAATATTTTAGGTTCACGAAACCAATTTGGAGTCATTCAGACTTCCTGGTCCTGATGCTTAATACTATGAGTATTCCCCCTCCCACTCAAGAGATATTAAATTAAAGTGTAAGTACAACACCTTACTCTCCAGACAAGAGGAAGTCTATGCTATTTATTAAGCTTAGGGAATAAAGCCATCGCTGACTTTGGGTGAAAGGAAAAGTCCTTATTGTTTGCAGTAGGGGCCAGGATTTTGCTCTCTAAAAAACTGAGCCCTTTGGTACCTCAGAGGTAGTACTGATTGGGACGAGCTAGCAGGGTATATACCACCTTCAGGATTTTACTACAGATTATGTCTGTACCTTTTTCTTACTTTCCTTCTGAATTTTGTTTTTTCCCATTGCTTCTTTGTCTTCCCCCGCTTCCTTCCTGTCTGTCCCCTCCCTCCTTCTTCCTCACACCCCACTCTCCATCCCCAGTTTTCTTTAGGTTTCTTCCACTCTCCCTCCTACTCCTTTCACAGCATGCCCCATGCAGAATGCAAACCTGTAAAATTAACATTCCAGAAAAACTTTCAAGCTCTCAGCATCTGATGGGTTTGAATAGAGACAATGTCAGTAAGTAATCCCTTTTTCAGACATGATATAAAATGGTGTCATCAAGACCAGCAGGTCAATTCTCCCACAGAACAGGGTGTTCCGGAGATTATAAAACTTACATTTGGTTTCTGCTGTATTTTTAGTTTTGTTCCCTACGACAAAATATAAGAGGAACTTCCTTAATTTTCACATCAGTGTTTGCAGCTCAGGACTCCATTAATGCACCCCTCTCCCCGCTGCTGTTCTATGCCCTAGTTTGCAGTCAGTTCATTCTGCACTGATGTATATTTCATTGCCCAAGGCTTAATTTTGATTTATTGTCCATCCATAAATTAGAAAAATATGCTCTGGAATTCCATCCCGCTGAAAAGCTGTGCCTGATGTCAGGGGACTGGGTGATATTTAAGATGTCAGAAATACATATTGGATTAGTGTGCTTTGTTTCCCCACAACAGCAGGTGTTTAATCATAGCTGATGGCTGAAGTTAAATGCATTAGGACAGGATCAGCCAAGAAGATGGAGTTTTTCTAAACCATACAAACTCCAGATAAATATCTCAAAACTAATTGTGTGTCCACATCTTAGATACATTTTTATTCACTTTAATACATTAAACAATGAAAATAACCCCTGGCACTTAACTCTTCATTTAAGATCTGTACAAATCTTTGATGCTCACGAGGGAGCAGCTTTTGCATGGTATTACACTGTCTCTTCTTGGCCCTTCAAGATATTTTCTAAAGGAAAGATAAATAAGAAAGAAATAAAAAGGACTAAAGTAGCTATAGAGATGACACACCATTTTTTGAGGCTTGGGGGTTATTCACATAGAAAACGCTAGACATAATTGTAAAAAAATCACTTGCTACACACAGGACCCTAAATAACAGAGACCACATTCTGCATCCAAGGTTTCTCTCAAATTTTCTTTTTCTGCTGCTGATATTTGTTTGTTGCAGTTAAGCTTGCTGCTCTGTTTATGTTAATGAGAAGTCTCTGTGTATAGAAAAATGATCAGGCCTGGTCTTGAGCAATTTAGCTGGAGGCCAAAGAGAAGACGCTTAGGAGAGCAAACATTTTCAAGGTCAACCGGTGAACTGTAACAAGCCAGTGAGATTCATGGCAAGAATTGTATATTTTGACACAACAGCGATTTGATTAAAAGAGAAAGTAATGGGTTTAAACAGTCGCTATGAGGATGTAGCCAGACTTTGTTAGCTTTTCGCAAATTACTTAACAGAGCAGTGATGGAACTGGAAATAGGACTGGTTTGTGTAAGGTAAAGAAAAGAGGGTTACATCTGAAACAGGGATAATAAAGGTTGCTAATGTTTGGTGTTAAATGTATTTCACTTCATTCACCTTGCAGTGGTTTTTATGCAGTTTAGAACACTATAAATGTTACAGACAACTATTACAAAGTTGATGAGTCTTCAGTTTTCTGATTTTCAAAGCACAGTGACTGCTACTGCATTTACAAAACCTCAGCCCGCTATGAATAAATAATACTCTGCATGTATAGAACTCTTCTCACAGAGATATCAAACCACTGCAAAGGCAGGCGATGGGACCTACCATTCACTTCATATGCAGCCCAGAGAAACTGAGGCAGAGAGCCTTTGACTCGTGCAAAATGAATGAGTCAGAGGGAAACTATGATACAGGGCTCCATTTCCCAGTCTTTAGGAAATTTATGGCCCGATTACTCATGATATTTAAGCGTGAGCTTGTAGCCTAATATCTAGTTACCCCAAAAGAAATCCCAGCTAAAGAGAGAATGCTAACCCAAACGCAGTTATGTATTACATGGATATCTCTTGCCTTTCTGTTTTAGAAGTATTTTTAACAGAATCATGGAACCATGATGCAAATTCAACACTTATCTCGCAACAAAGTGAACTGCAGTTTGCACACGTCCCAGAAGACACTCTCTTCTGCAAGCATATTTCAACCCACCTCAAAGCAGAGCCTTCCCAGAGTCTGAACGTCACACAGAACAGGAAAATCTTATATGCAAACAGCATTATAAGCATTCTATCAGGCAGGATGCTTTGAAATTAGAGCTGCAGTGTGTGTCCACTGGAGTATTTTGACAAAAAAATTATCCTTTTCCTTTTTCCTATTCTGTCCTCATCTCTTGTGGTTGACTTTGCTTCTTTGCATGTGCACAGGTTAAGTGACTGCTCAGGGGCAGGTCTGTTTAAAAACAACTCAGTTGCTTTAAAAAAAAAAAATCAACCAGCAAACAGAAAAAATTCCTGTTAATGGTGCAAGACTGCTGCCTTACAACAGCAGAGTAGGATTAGATGCTGCAGTCTTCCCAGGCATACAGGATGGAAGAGAATACCTCAAAAGCAAGGTAGCAGAAATGATTGAATGTGACCGTAAACAGAGATGACTCCGTGGCTGTTAAGTTGTATTTTATAAATAATTCGTTTAAAAATGAACTGTTATGTTTTCTTGATTGGTGTTGCTTAAGCTCCCAGTATTCAGAGTATGTGATCAAGATGAGAGGTTAAGCTTCAAGGCTGGATTAAGCCCATCTCAGGCCACACAGCCATCAAAAAAGGTGTAGTCCTGCCTTATGGAGTACCTTGTGCCAGTGCCATCTAGAGAGGCACCACACAGAGAGTCTAACCTGGTTGAAATTCAATGTTCTTGGTGGTCAACTGGGTCACTGAGTTGATGCAATTCACTGTGTGATGACATGATCACTATCAGCTACCCTCAGGAAGTGATGGGAACATGGACAGGGAACAAGGCTGAAGAACAGCAGGCTGATCATTGAAAAATATTTCTAAAATGACCTTTAAGTTTGGTTCTGACACTCCCGCATGGCTTCAAGACATGTTCTCCTTTGTCTTTCCTCATGATGACGATGAGGAGAACCTGCTAAAGATTAAGTCCTGAATGGAAATCGAATAATATGGCTTCAGTTTGCTCTAAAACTGTCCGTTTAGAATTAGTATAATGTAGCTAATATGCCCTCTTTACTAAGGCTGAAGGATGGTGAACTCATACTCCTTGCAAGAATTCTGTAGATGCAGAAGATGATTATTATTTTGAGGAAAATATTAATATTAAATTCCCAATTTTGTGAGATTTATTCAGCCAAAAATTCCACTGAATTTCTCCCAGGAAGTAAGAACTTGAGGGTATAGCCCTAATTCAGATTTTCTGAGAGTATTAGAGAATGTAATTCAAAAATTAATGAGAAACAAATTTTTCGTTTAAGGAGCAGTGATTCTGAATTTTAGACTGGGAGGCAAAATCTGATGGGAAACAGTGTTTAAAAATACATAAATACTAGATCACAGATTATCTCTAGCAGAAAAAAAGTCCAATATGGCAATCAACATCTTTCAAAAAACTAGTTAAACTAAATACCAATAGGAAATGTCCAAGGAAAAGTGGACTATTCCTCTATACGAAAGCAAAGTACATGCAACTTCACCTGATCCAATCTTTTGCAATTTAATGCCAGCTGAAAGAGCTTTCACCTAATGAATCTTTTGACATCTACAACCCAGAACAGTCTACCCCTTAGTATATGTACTTGATGCTTCAAGTCTTAAAAAATATTTTCTAGGGGAAGATTTTGGGTTGAGCAGGGTATTAATCACGAGTCACAATTCCTGATTTCTCAGCTCTTCCACAGGCTCCTTAAGTGACCTTGAGTAAGTCACCACACTTCCATTTCCATCTTTGAACAAAGGGTATCGTACTTACTTAACTCTCAGGGGCCTTGTGTGTCTTAATCAATCAATATCTTTCATGACACTTTGAGATCCACAGATGATTAGAGATTTTATGACAATAAACCTAAATACTGTACACAGCTTACAGGCTTTTTCAGCTCTGCTCCCACCCCCTCCCCTGCCCAGTGTCTTGTAACTCCAGTGGAACTGATGAATATCTGTACGTGTTTTTAGTGTACATTGGAAGGAAATAACTTACTAAAAAAAAAAAAAGCAGCAAACAAAAAACCCCAAACAAGAGTCTGAAACATTTTTCCTGTTTGACTATCCAAGATATCCTATGAAGGAAAATGGAAATTCTGATGAGCTCCAATCTCTAACTCCACCTGTAGAGTTACAATGGTGAAAGGGAAGTGACTTGCTGTTTTGAAAAGGCAGCACAGAGAGTTAGATTGTGCTGAAAGTCTAATGCTAAACTTAAAGTTGCTTGAACAGATTCTTAGGAAAACCATCAATTAAGTTCTCCCAAACAGTAGTATTGTACAACATTTCTTTGGGGGGAATACACAGGGAGGGTCCCACACTGTTTCTGTGGTCAGACACTAGGTGATTCAATGAGATCTGTAATTAAATGATAAATGATATTGTGGTCTGCTATGTTTCCACTTGCTCTAGTAATAAATCATTGGGACATTGAAATGTCCTAGGTTTTGCTGCTACCAGGCCTGCTTCTCCTTTCATGTGTGTGGCCAAACTTTGAACTATGAATTTTCTCATCTGCGTCAGATACTTTATATTTCATATGCAAGAAAAAAGGACAAAGTTTCATATGCTAACTTACCCAGGCACTATATATCCTGCAGAATTGTGGTTACGTACTTTGTGCCGTAGCGTCAGCATGGGACAGAGATCCTGTACAATTCACAGAGAAAACAGGCAAAATATTTCTGATTAGTCATATCATAGTGCCACACATAATTAGAACTGAAAATATGCATAGAAGACAAATCTCTATTAGAGTTTTTGCTTTCTGGAGCCTTATCCATCTAGACACTGCAGCAGTCATCAAAGAATCTGGATCCCAGCTGAGCTGAGCTGATAAAAGTCAAATTTTTATTCTAACCCTAATCAAAACCATGTTCTTCATTGTTAACTGGGCAATTTCTCTATTTGGAATAACTGAATTTAATAACAATATCAATGATGATAATAAAGTCATATGCATTTTTCCAGATTGAAGACAAAGAAATTACTGCAGATAATGAAAAGTAAGATGCATATTTTTTCTCTATTGGCTTGAAAATTATAGTAATAATGAGCTGTTTAAATTATCAAAGGAAGCTCATCACTTTCTGGATATGCTTCTAATCACATTTGCAAGTTTCTAAATGTTTAGTAACTAATTGGTCTTTCACATTTTCTAGAGGCACAAGAGCTTCTTTAAATTTTATTTTAAGCTATTACTGCTGATACAGACATGGCAACTTTAACATGAGGCAGTTCAGAAATAGTTCAAATGTAATAGTTCATAAACAGTTCACAAATCCATTCCAAAATGCAAGAGCCTAAAATGCAGTCCTCTCAGAAAAGTCAATTAAGATAATCAGATGTCAATTGTTAATCAATTTATTCGTTTAAAAATACCAAACAGACCCCTAACTTGAATGGTTTATAACTTATTATTTAATGCTCTAATTGCATATCTACAAATATTGTCATTTTGCTAGCCCCATATTTTTTAAAGTAGGGCCTTTGTTCCACTAGATTTCTGCTGACAATAGGCAGACTACAACTCTCTCTGCAGCAGGTTAGTTGCCCATTTTCAGATCACGTGTATAGCAGAATGCATTTGGCCTGATGGATGTGAATCTTCCAAGATTTCAGTTGAAATAGGGTTAAATTTGACTGCTTTGACTGACTGAGAATTTTGTTACAAGTCCAAAACTCTGTCCAAATTTATGGATGTTGGAAGTATTAAACTTGAGCCAAAAATATGATTTTGAATAGAAAACTCACACCATAATTAGTGATCAAAATCAAGTTAAACTTTCTGAGGCTGGAAGGTTATTTTGCCAGTCTAAAATTTGGCAAAATCTGTTGGGTTATGGTTGAATTTTATTTTGACATTGTTATTACTCTCTGGAATGGAGATTCAAACCATCTAAGGAAATGGAAATCTCCGCAAACAGAAATGGAAAATAAATTTAAAATGTAATGTTTCATGCATCTTTGGTTTTACCTGACAGAGGATAACAATTTCAAAGGAGAATTTATACTTACACAACCAAACATTTCAGAGAAAGCATCCCACACCATGACTCTTACCACTAGCTGGAACTAGTGAGACCCCTAATTATTTCCTCTACATGCTTCATCAAATCCTCCTTCTAAGCTTTGTGAGGGAGGATGTTTTCTTTCAGGGTGAGGCAGCTCTATAGTAAATTGAGAACGGAGAAGTTAGATAGGAGCACCAGTTAGTCTGCAGAGTGAGAGTAGCACCTTCCTTCTTTTTCAAGATTTTTTTACTCAAAACCCAGAACTTCTGTGTTGCACAAGTGTAAACGTACAGCCCCCACACATCTACTTCATTGTGTTAGACTCATCTATTTGTGCTTAGTATATGGAGCTTATCAAAGACCGTGACTCACTTGAGTCTTCATACTGGCTATTTTAATTTCTACTATTTCACTTCAAGTGCATGTTTTGAAGAACCTTAAGTATGGATGAGGGCAAAGGGGGTGGTCATAGGCATCAATGGCTCCCAAACAAAGAGATTTCAGCTTGGAAAAGGGAGGAAAAGGTGGAGACAGGTAAAACCAGGAGCTGAGGAACTGATGAATACAGAATGACAACCAGGGTCAGGCAACAAGATCAGGCAGTAATTTTAAAACAAAGAACCTTTTCAGAGAGCATGAACATAACCTACAAACAAGCTCCTGGGGAAGCCCCAAGTATGTATGTATTTAAAAGGGGATTAGACACATTCATGACAGGTAGAGCTGCAACAGGTGAATAAATTCATGGTCCCAACACAACCCAAAGTCCCTAAATGACTGACTGCCAAATGAAGAAAGACCACAATGCTTGCCTTTGAACTAAACAGGTGCACCTGGCCACTGTTGGAGATTAAACTACACCAGACAGATCTTTCATAAAGTTCTTCTCATGTATTTTACTTCAGATAATCTAATTTGGCGTATAAACTGAAACCACCACTACTCTAAAAAATTTACAATCCTTGACCAAATCAATTATAAGAGCTCAGAACAAGTTTTTGCAAGATGACAAGTCCTACAAAGTTGCTTTCACAGGACTATGATCTAATACTTTCCACCAAACTACAGAAGTAAATGAGAGCTGAGATGTCTCATCTGGGAGTGCTCTGCTCTTGCTCTTCAGTCAAACGCACTACAGGCACTCATTCTGCTGCTGCATCTCACACTCAAAGTTAATGAACAGGGAATGTAAAATAATTCTGACCTGCATACCAGGACTTGTTTTAGGGCTTTTCTCCCAGTAGCCCTTCTGGATTTCCTGTAAACCTGATTTGCAGGCCTGTGAATGTTGTACTCCTCCCACTAACCTCAGGACTACATTTGCAGGGACTGTACTTCCATGGCATGAAAGTCTGGCCCTGAGTGCTTTTTGTTAACTTGGTGACCAATCTTGCATCATCAACCAGTGTTATGGCTCCTCACAAAGCATTGGTCAGAAGAACATCTGCAGACAATAAAGAGGCCTGAAAGTTATCCTGCCTGGGGGATGTCCTTGTTTCTATGTGCAGTCCTTTTCTCGGCAAAATACTCTACTACTGCTTAATGTCTCCTCCTGTTATTGTTATTAATTATCACTCCTAGAGCTGGTTACCTCCAGAAGAAGGAATGAACGTGACTCACTCATGCGCCCTCTCCCCAAACTGGACACTGTACTTCTCTCTGACGGTGCCAGGAAGACTGAATGGATGAGTAACATGGACATGCTCCCTGCAAGTCAGGTGCATTGTAACAGGGCACGGAGTCACAGAGCCCATGGCTCAGTGCTGCTGCTTTCTCCTTATTTATGTTTTCTATCATTACTCAGTTCAGCCACACAAGGCAAATTGTGTTTAATAAATTAGCCTAATGGATTCCGCAAGTGGTTTGTGAGCGGGGTGCTTCCTCCAGTTAAGGAAAACATTTATACTCCCTCTCGCTTGGCTTTCCACAACCATGAGGGTCAGTGGAGGGCAGAGGACAGTGGGGGAGGGGAAGGGGGGGCCAGCCCACCTGTCATCCCCAGGGCCAAGGGGACCGTGTGTAGCCTGGGGTGCCGGTGTCCTTTGTCTCCCTGCCGGCGGCTGGCAGCCCAGGGCTGTGGTACCTACCACAGCTTCCTTGGCAGGCAGCTCCCTCCCCTTCCCCACACTGCACATTAAACTCTTCCAAAGGGGCCTCTTTAACAGCTCCCCATGAAATAATAATTCATTATGTCACTAGGAGGGAAGAAAGGGAGTGTAAGTGTCTTGATGGGATTAGCGGAAACCCCTGCAGAGATGATTTAGGAGCCGTGATAATTCATTTAATAGGGGCCTGGGGTAAATTGCTAGACAGGGAAATGTAACTGAACCAGCTTAGAAAGGGCGCATTACAGGTCTGTATATGATAACTGGCTTCATTAGCAATATTTAAGAGATTTCATTTAAGAATGAGTCATAAAATGCAGAACTATTTCATCCACCTGGTTTGGTGGCCTTTAGCTTTACTCTGTCTGAATATTAAATTGGAAATGGCACTACAGCAACACATTTTGGAAACTATTCTTTTGGCTGTTATTTGTATGGTTGATTTAGCTTCTCGTTTGTTAACCTTTTAAAATGAGTATCACTGAAGCAGCTAACGGTACATCCAGAACTCAGAGAGATGAGGAAGGCTCCAGTGACTGAGAACAAACGGCTGCAAAACTTAGCAAAAACTCCAGGTTCCCACTGCTGTACACACATGGATAAGGAAGTATCAGCAAATAGCAAATTATTTTCATGAAACTCAGTAAGCTAGCCCCTTTCCAATTGAATACGTCTGATTATGCAACAGCTTGGATGGGTGGAACGACAAGCATGCACACAGAAATAATCAGCTGGACTTCGGGAAGCTAACCATACTGTACTGCAGAGATGAAGTTTGCTTCAGATGCTATTATTAGCAAATGCTGGTTTTGATTTTGGAACAGGAAGGATAAATATGATAGTTTTCTTCAACTGACAACATTTTAAAATGGGTAATTTTGGAAAAATTCTGCTTTTTTAAAAGCATGTTCCTGATTATTTTTTTAAGCATGCTCCAAATAAGTGACTAGAGACTTCTACTCATATATGCTGAGTAAATATTAAAATTTATCAGATGAGGCTAGAGACATAGAGAACCAATTTGTGTACAGCCTTGCAACTTTATTAACTCCTTTGTGAGATGCAAACAATGGCAGAACTTTGCCTAGCACTTGTGTGGTTTGGATGTGTGTGCGCGCGCTGATGTTCATTATTCATGGAAAAGGAATTGTTCAGGACAAAAGCTATTATAAAGTGTTTTCTATTCATCCTTAATATATTGCACTTTTATGCTTGTCAAGCAACATTTCAGTAGTATTTGCCACCAGTAGTTGTGACTTATGAACTTTGGGTTTTTAAAATAATTATTTAGAACATGATTTTAATCTTTTGTCTCCTTGGATGCATTTTGGGAGACATGATACACTTCAAAACTTGGTCAGATGTTTAACAAATACCAAAAAGTGGGCCATAAGCCTATAAGCTTTTTCAGTGTCCTCTTTTTGTTTACCACTGGTTCGGTTTTTTTATCACTGAAAACAAAGCAAATGCACTGATAAGGAAAAACAATGAAAATAAATTATTAAAGCAATTCCGTCATAAATATGTGTGCTGCTTATTCTTCTCCTGAAATATAAAAATGAAACAGTGGTAGTTTAACATCACTGTATAAGATTAGACTAATATTTTCTGATCATATTTTGTCTGGGGTTGTTGCCAACCGAATTATACTGTAATTCACTGTGTAAGCTACTCTCACAGAAAAACAAATAACTGAATTCTTTTTAGTCCTCACACAAAGTGTGGTTGCATTAATAAACTCTTCTAACCAAAAAAGACAAGTAATTATACGTAAAATTATGCTATTATGCGTGTAGGGTCATACAACAAAAGGAGAATCAGATTTTCTTTATGTTATGAAAATATAGTAAAACCTCCTGTTCTGTCTGAGTACCACAGAAAGCCTGGTGACTTTACTACCCTTTTTTCCCCAACTCTGAAATTCCACAATAAAGAGGTTGCTCTTGAAATAATATTGTAAACAGTTTTGAAATATGGGAAGCCCTGTCATTATCAAAGGTAGCTAAGGATATTAATAACTATGACTGTCAATTGTAGGAATAAGACAAGTGTTTTAATAAATCTTCACTAATACTCCACACAAATATAAAAGCATGACTAGCTTTCTCTCCATCCCTTTCCCTAGCGACCACTGCCCATTATGACTTTGAATGATTCCCTGTAATGGAAGACAGCCAATACTGTCCATTATTCCAGATGGTCAGCTTGACTGCAAAGTTCTGTTAATGCTTCTCAGCATTCAGACATATCATGCCAGTCCAAGATCAGCCATCTAATAGTTGGCAGACAAAATCTGGGCTGTCTTGCTGATTAGTTACAAAATCCATTTTGGTATTCATGTTAGAAAGTACACAGTGGTTTCCTGCTCAGCTCGTATCAAAAGAAAGTGAAAAACAGACCAACAGCTCTATAATAGCCGGTAAGTAATACATTAATCACTTACTGCTGCACAGCTAAGAGGTGACAGGAAAAAATATAAGCAGACTTTGTGGGCACATTCTGAACTGGGCTGTGCCTGCATGGTAATCCAGCCCGTTACCATGGTTTGCACTAAACACAAACAGGATTTGGTCTGGTATCTTCCATGTAGCAGGCATTGCTTTTTCATGTACCGTGGATATTTGACATGCTCTGTCCTGATTTCTGTAAAAGCAATTCAAATCATGCAAATATTTCATGCTCTAATCAGCAGAAAGTAGCTAAGTATGCCTGTGCATGCAATTTACCAAAGTTCAACTAATTTTTCAGTTAGTAGGTAATGGCCGGGTATTATAAACTAATGCTCATCACTTCACACTAGAAGCATTTGCTTATTGCAGGTCTCTGTTAATACAAAGAGGCATTAGCAGACACTTGTAAATTTTCCTATGTACAGCTTACATAAAAACTAATGACAACAACAACAACTGAGAACAACTGCTCCCATTTAAAGGCACTGCACCTAGAATAAATATTGCAGGTGTCCTTGGGGACAAATATTTTAAGTGCTTAGATATCTTTCTGATATGCCTTCCAACATCTTGTCATCCGCAAAAGCATGCTACAAAAAAGTGGGCTTACACACTACTTACATGATTTTCTGTAATGGGAAGCTTACAATGCTGCATCTCTGGCCTGAAAATTAAAATGATTCAATTAACTTTGCAAATTCTGAATAGCCCTAATAAAACCAGACTGGTGGTTTTGACACTGAATTACGTGGAATTACTTTAGGTTTTTACCCTTGCACAGGAATAGAAATTGGGCTGCTAACTGTGCCTTTCATTGCAATAATGTCCATTGTTTAATTGATACAGTTTATTTCAGGCAATCAGGTATTTCAAGATATCCAGGGAACATTCAGATATGAGGCACCAGTACTTGATTTTTTTTTAAATTCAAATTGTTTTCAAGAGAAAACTAACTATACATTTGACCTCCTGACTTTTTCACAAATGATTATCCCTATAGCACTATCAGTACTTTCAATAAAATCAAGTTTAACTTGTGTTTGAAACACACATTACAAATAGATGTATAGATGGACGAGATATTGAGAAAGGAATAGTACAGATTATGAATATTAAGATATATATTAATTTATAAGCCTATTAAAGTACAGTAAAACCTGTCCTTCAGACCACCTTTTTAAAGATATCACCTCCCTGATGGGACCACTAAATTTCGGGCCAAATTATTTTCCCATAAAGAACAATGAAAAGAAAATGATTATATTAAGACTACTTCTACTATGGTTTCTTTTCATTGTTCCGCCAAAAATGATTCCAAACAGTAAAATAACATTGATTTTGACCTTGTTAATGAACCTGAAGAACTTCAAGGTATACTTGACTGTAGATTTCCCTTTAAACAGGAAAAAACTGACATGAAGCCATCATAATTTCATCAACATTGGCAGAATATATTTAATTTCACTGGTATCTTGGATAGGCAGCTTGTCCTGATATAGTTAACATTCCACAGGGACAGAAGCATTGGCTTTTTCTTCATACCAGCACTCTTAAATGATTCTGTAATTTGTATAACATTGATTAAGTCTTCTGAGAGTCAGGAATATTTTAAAAGGATGTGTTGTGCAGATTTATGATTCTGTAATTTGTATAACATTGATTAAGTCTTCTGAGAGTCAGGAATATTTTAAAAGGATGTGTTGTGCAGATTTATATACTATTATGGGATTAATTTAATTTTTCCAAGATGTCCATCTTCCCTACGGTAGGAACTTTCCAGAGATGTCTGTCTCAGTGGGACTTCATTGCGCCCTTTAGGAGGGCTACACCTAGTCAGTGTAAAATGCAGGTGATCACAGAGACTACAAGTCAGGAGTGCAATGTCCTGCTTTGATTTGAGCAGCCTTCCATAGCCTGGGACCTCCAAACAAGACCCCTGTTTGAATTCGGGAGTTCGAAACAAGAGTTGCAAAAAGCATGTGGGCCAAAGCACATTATGACTGCTAGCCAATCCCTTTTTCACTTTTACCTTACTGTCTCTATGCATGCACAAAATCCGGACTATTTCCCACCAGGGTAACACCAGGGCTGTCATTCGGTGGTGCCTTGGAGGCCTGTAGCTAGAGGTGTTCCCCAGGGGTCAGTACTGGGTCCAGTCTTGTTCAACGTACTCATTAGTGACCTGGAGGAAGGGACAAACCATACCCTCAGCAAGTCTGATGATGATTCAAAACTGGGAGGAGTGGCTGACACACTGGAAGACTGTGCTGCTATTCAGTGAGACCTGGACAGGCCGGAGGGCTGGACAGAGAAGAACTTAATGAAGCTCAACCATCCCCTCAGCAAGTCTTATGATGATTCAAAACTGGGAGGAGTGGCTGACACACTGGAAGGCTGTGCTGCCAGTCAGTGAGACCTGGGCAGGCCGGAGAGCTGGGCAGAGAGGAACCAAATGCAGAACTGCACCTGGAGAGAAATAACCTCATGCACCAGTACGAGTTAGGGCTTGAGCTGCTGGAAAGCAACTGCGGAGGAGGACCCAGGAGTTTAACCTGGGTTAAATTAACCATGAGCCAGCAATGTGCTCTTGTGGCCAGGAAGGCCAATGGTATCCTGGGGTTCATTAGGAAAAGCTTGACCTGCAGGGTGAGGAAGGTTCTCCTTCCCCTCTGCTCTGCCCTAGTGAGGCCATACCTGGAGTACTGTGTCCAGTTCTGGGTTCTCCAGTTCGAGAGAGATGAGGAACTACTGGAGAGAGTTCAGTGGAGAATATGAAGATGGTTAGGGGACTGGAGCACCTCTCTCACGAGGAAGGGCTGAGAGACCTGGATCCGTTCAGCCTGGAGAAGACTGAGAGGGGATCTTGTCAATGTTTATCAGTATCTAAGGCAGGTGTCTAGAGGATGGGACCAAGCTCTTCTCGGTGATGCCCAGGGACAGAACAAGGGGCAATGGGCACAAACTGGAACACAGGAAGTTCCATCTGGACATTGGGTATAAATTCTTTACTTTGAGAGTGACAGAGCACTGGAATAGGCTGTCCAGAGAGTTTGTGGTGTCTCTTTCTGTGGAGATACTAAAAATCCTGGACATGATCCTGTCCAGCCTGCTCTAGGTGAAGCTGCTTTAGCAGAGGGACTGGACTAACTGATCTCCAGAGATTCCTTCCAACCCCTAGCATTCTCTGATTCTCTGGTTCTGTGATTCTGTGATTCCCACACATCTTTGCTACATACTTTTTTATGTGTTCTTACCAGTCAGTGTATTTACATCCTTACAGCATTACTTTATTTGGAGGATCAGCATCCTAACCACTGCTGGTACTGAGAAGCTTGTATTTTGGCCTTTACAGATATTATATTAATAGCTTATTATGTTCTAGATGGATTTTTTTCTAAGACAGTGAAAAAAAAACGTGTTCAAAAAACAAACAAGCAACCTCTTCTAAACTCTGAATACTCAGGAATACATTTTTTTTTCTTCTGCATATAATCTCAGATTTACTGGAACAAAAATAAGCATTTCTAATGCTAAAAAGCAAATCCAAATTCAGATCATTAGGACTATTATGCTAGCAGTTAGAGCAGTGGATGTTTTTATTACTGTTCAGAGTCCCTGTCTTGCTGTAAAGGTACCCAGGGATTTGTCGATCCTCATAGGTACAAGCAGACAGATCTCACATGCATTTAGAGAAGAGCTAGAGTTGGCCTTCATCAGGATTTCTTTGGCCTCTAGTGGAGGAACATGCTCTTCCCAGGCAGGTAATGCTCTCCTACCCGTAAGTAAACACATAAGCGAGTTTGAAACCTGATATAGGATAGTTTAAGATGAAAGGCTCTATATCTCAGCTGTTTCAATGGAATAATTGGTTCATCTGACCTGGATTCATGGAATGAGAGGATTCTACACCAGTGCTGTGGTTGGCAATCCCAAAGAGTATGGTGGTTTCAACTCCTTGACTTATTTTCATTTGCCAACAGGAAATTCAATTAAATTATTATTTTGCTAGATGAGGCACGGTCTATTAAACTGCCACTTACCTTTAATCCAATGTTTTTACTGGACGTGTACCCTATTGACTCCCATTCACAAACTACTCATTGTCAATTATAATAGTATTGGTAGTAACTTTGCATTTGCATTGGTTGACGTGGGGCAG
>NW_010421668.1:0-1731 GCF_000710305.1 Buceros rhinoceros silvestris | reverse complement strand
AGGAATGCTTCAAGTTGCTCCAGAGCTGTAGTTGTAGGAGCAGCTCTGCCTGTCTTGTGTTTTGTTGATTCCTAAAGAGGAAGATCCCAATTCCTCTTCTGTTAGGGCCTTCTTCTCTCCCCCTCACCCTCTCTCTCGCTCTTGGGTACAGGGTTCCATCAACTGCCTTACACCATCTCCTTTGCTCATCAGAACTTCCCTCCTCGTCTTTCATCTCATTCATCCAGTAGAAAATCACCCCCTTTTAACTGCATTGTTTTTCTGCGAAGGTTGGCAAGCTGAACCAGCTCTCAGAGGAGCTTGGGAAGGGTTAGTGTGCCTGGCAAGTGGCAGAAGTGCCTGGCTGAGTGTAAGGGGAGAGGGAAGGGGAAACAGAGTGGGAGCAGGAACTCCCCTTGCTGGTGGCCATGGACTGGCTTGTGCTTGGCTCATCCCATCCTGTCGAAACAGTCCAAAACATCAGGGCACTTTACAGGACACAGTAATAGAATTGATAGATTTCTCACATTTCTTTATTGGATGTTCAACCTCACTGGTAAATTCTGCTTCGTTAGCTCACATTATTAACCCTTCTAACTGTAGCAGCATTATTTTTGTTAGTAAAGAGAATAGTTGCAACTTGCAGCTAACAGGCTAGTGTTCAAAAAACAGAGTGGTAAGAAAAACAAGATTAATTAAAAAAATCTGATTCACTCAGATGAAATTCTGCAGTTTAAGTCTTCCGTGCTGAGACATTGATTTGTGCCATGGCGCTTGGTTATGTACAAATGCACAATAGGGACAAGCCTGTGTTTCTGCTTCAGCCCACCTTACCGTAATGGGAGTTTTGGCAGAGCAATTTGGCAGCCCTGCAGTGCTCGAAAGGCTGTTTTTTTCTTGTGCTTTTTACACACCAGTCTCCTTTTTTGTTTAAATGAGATTTGCTTGAAACCTGTCATGATTTAAACCAACCCTCAACTCATATTTGTCCAAACACGTATTTTAGTGTGATGTTTAAAATGTTTGTGAAGGCATGTTAACACCCCTCATATATTTGGGCTAAAAGGCAAACTATTATTTTCACTTTGTTTCATTAGCAGTATTTGATGTGTGACACAAATTCACGACTGGTTAATGAGCAAACGTTAGCATGGCACAACTATGTCTGTTACAGAGCAATCAGTGTCTCAATAAGGGTTTGTTAAAGCCAGACTTTTATTGTTATTCCTTCCTCCACAGTTCGGTGAACTAAATGCAATTTATCGTCCTCTCACTTTTTTCTCATTCCTCCTGAAACTTCCCAGTGTTTTCCTTGCTGCCTCTGCATTGGGAGCCATGGGTATCTCTTTATTATCACCATCCATACAGCATGATAGAAGCACTTGGATGATTCATATATAAACAAAACAAAAAGTCTTTGCCCAGAGGAGCCTACAGTCTAGTGCCTGAATGTTGCAATTGCTATCACATGGGTGGGATTGCTATGTCCATATTTTATCAACTTGAAAATTGTGGCTGAAAGCTTTAATTCTGCAGTCAGCTCTGCTAGCAAGGAATAGATTCAGGCCCCAGTCCTGCAGTCGGCTGTGCTGGCTGGGAGCCTGGTGCCTGCGCGGAGCATGGCAGGAGGCTTCACCAGCAGACGAGACAATGCAGTGTGGTCCTTCGCTACTGGGTTTAGCTTGTTACCACTACACACTGACCTTTTTCTTTTTTCTTTTCCTTTTTCTTTTTATCACAACCCCCCCACCC
>NW_010421667.1:1878-2940 GCF_000710305.1 Buceros rhinoceros silvestris | reverse complement strand
GGCTGAAAGAAGCCCGGGCTGGCTCCCTGGTATGTCCCCCCAAAGAGACCCCAGGCAGCAGAGGGGACCAGTGTCTTCTGGCTGCTTCTCTTCCTCACTGAGAATATGGGAATGTGAGTTTTTTAATAGAGATATGAATATTTATATTTTAATATATTTTTTCTGTAGATAGATACAGGATTTATATCATGCGTGAACACACTGGTGCTGCTTCCCTGTTCCACACCTACATTTTCAGGTGTTGTAGCCGAGTTAGTAACTCCTCAGCTCCTAAATAATTGCCCAACTGATGAAAAATTCCACGTAGAAGTCATGCAGGCTGCGTCGGGCGTGCTGCTGTCTCAGAGAGGGAGCTGAATTGCCTGGCATTCTTCCTAAAAAACCTCATTTTGGATCAAAAAAGATTTGGATGAGGCTGACGATGCTCCTGGGGGTGCGTCACCACCCCACTGACGCTCCTCTGAGAGAGCTGGAGCAGGGCTGCGGCACCGCTTGGAGGACGGGTGGAACCTGCCTCATGGGGTCACTTGGAGAGTCGTTTCGCTCGGTGCTGCCAACTGGTTTGATTAACATCTCAGTCTCCGCAGACTTCAAAACGAGTTGGTTCAGTTTTGGTCCCTGCCTTCAGGGATGGTTCCAAACTCCAGAAAACTGGTGCAGCCCCCCAAGACCACAGCCCTGACACTGTGGGATGGTTTTCTCCCCTCTCCGCTGGGTTGGTGATGCCAGGCCTTGTCTTTCTAAGTTGTTTGGTTTTACCTTTCTTTCTGTTCCTCCGTTCTACCAGATGTTTTGGATCCCGAGCGATTAATCCAATGTCCCTATAACAAACGTCATCATATCAGAGCCTGCCGGTTCCCCCATCACCTCGTGAAGTGCAGGAAGGTAAGCAGGACGGACAGGGGTCATTCTGCGCCTGGAACCGTGACACACCTGGTCTCGTTGCCTTTTGTGGCTGGAGTAAGTTCCTGACAAACAGCCTTGTTTGGCCTTTATTTCATAGAACTTAATTATCTGTTTAGTAATAGAGCTGGTTAGACCAGTGTGTCCCCGCTGAGAGGA
>NW_010421667.1:1363-1853 GCF_000710305.1 Buceros rhinoceros silvestris | reverse complement strand
ACACACCTGGTCTCGTTGCCTTTTGTTGCTGGAGTAAGTTCCTGACAAACAGCCTTGTTTGGCCTTTATTTCATAGAACTTAATTATCTGTTTAGTAATAGAGCTGGTTAGACCAGTGTGTCCCCGCTGAAAGGAGACCGAGATTCTTCACAGTCGGGTCAGGGAGGAAATTCTGGGCTCTTGCAGCTGCTCACGTGGAGGTCGGGTCTGTTTAAGGTGAGGAGAGAACTCAGCCTGAGTTCTGTGCTCCACTTTGGGCTCCTCAGCATCGAAGGGGCGTGAGGTTATTGTTCATTAAGTGCTAGGGCTGGTTGTTTTTTTAATTTTGCTAATGACTAACGTACGTCTAGCAGGATCTGCCTTTCCTGGGCTCAGCGCACACCAGGGAGGGTTTTTTCCCTCCATCATTTACCCAGAATTTGAATACAAATCATTCCAGAGGAAGCATATTCCTTCCTCTCTTCTCCTCTGCTGTCCTCAGCGCTTGTTT
>NW_010421667.1:0-1129 GCF_000710305.1 Buceros rhinoceros silvestris | reverse complement strand
AATTTTGCCAGCGCGTGTTTAAAACGGTACCGCAGTGCAGAGCCTCCCAGTGCAGCTGCAGGATGGCTGTCCCGGGAGCGGCACTTTGCAACAACTCATTTGGGTGGAACTAGAGCCTTAAAAAAATATAAAGTAGCTCGTGAAAGTGGTGGAGGAGCTGAGCGGCCAAGACTTCCGTCTCTCCAGCACTCAAAAGGGCTGAAATTTTCCGTGTTGCCCCCCGCAAATGTTGGTAACAATGTGCTCGTAGTGAGCTGGCAAGTGAACTTGCAACCATGTTGGTTTTGTCCTTGTATGGCACAGCTGGTGAGCAGATGGTTTGGGCAAGTTCCCCAGTTAGGGGAGAGAGCGACCACCAGTCAGACACGGTTGGTGTCCGAGCAGTTCGCCGGAGGGTTTGGGGACTGTTGCCTGAGCCATCCGAAGGTGCTGCTGAGTGTTTATTCGCCGTGGTGAGCCTCTGGGTGGAGATCATCCTTCTTGCTTGGTACTTTGTTGTAATTTCTTGGCAAACCCTCTGCATAAAACACACGGTGTGTGAGCAGTTCGCCGGAGGGTTTGGGGACTGTCGCCTGAGTCATCCGAAGGTGCTGCTGAGTGTTTATTCACTGTGGTGAGCATCTGGGCGGAGATCATCCTTCTTGCTCGGTACTTTGTTGTAATTCCTTGGCAAACCCTCTGCATAAAACCCGGTTAAACGCTTCCACCTGCCTCAGCGTCCCATTTCTCCGTGCAGGATGCGGCCCGGCCGCGCAAAGGGGGCGGCTGCTTGAAAGCAAGCTGAATCCTCAGCTCAAAGCACGCCCACGTTGAGAAGCTTCTGCCAGAATCGATTGCTCGAGCTGTCGATGGAAGCAGGAGGATGCAGCAACCCCGGCTGCGTGGAGCAGGTGGTGAGACTCGCCATGGCTGTGCCCGCTGCTTGCGCGACGGTCACATACCAGCGGCAGCGGAGCAGATGCTGCCTCCAACAGCCTCTGTACGAGGCTCTTCTGCCGCAGGGGCAGGTCTGACCGCTGACCAGGGGAGTCAGGCAGGACCAGGCGGGCGCTGGAGCAGGGGCAGAGCTGCGCTGTGCTCAGGAAAGGCTGTACTGGTTGCAGGGGTGGAGTAACCACGGGGACAGCTG
>NW_010421666.1:0-12041 GCF_000710305.1 Buceros rhinoceros silvestris | reverse complement strand
TTTTTTTTTTTCCTTGCAGTTCTAATCTATTTTCCTCTACTACGAGAAAAATGTAGAAAAATGAATCTCCCCAATAATGACAATTCTTAAATAGTGCAGGGGACGGAATAGTCTCCTTTTCTGATGGAAAGCCAAGCTCCAGCATCTGCTTGGTCTTTGAAGATGCTCCGCGTGTGTCCCGTGGTGGTGCTGACTCTCTTTGGGTCCCATGAGCGTGACCTGGAGACCATCAATGTCACAGTGAGGGTTTTCCACACCCACCACACGCTCTCACATTGGCCTGTCAAAACTTCTTCTGACAACACCTAAACCAACAGCACACCACCATTCATTACTTCTGCTTTCTGGAGAAAACCTTTCCAAGCCAACAAGCGGATAAATCTCCTCAACTGTCAGAATTTGGTTTGGAGGGAATTGTTTTAATATGATTAACACATTGATAATTAATCAGCAAAATAATACCCTCCCTCCCCTTCTTCCTTGAGATGCAGAAATGGTGTGATGCCGGTGAAGCAGCTGCAGGGGGAAAGCATGTAATAATCCCAAATTTTTCTTCCTGCTCTTTTCTTATGGTACAGTGACGAGTTTTGAAAATATAAACATACAAAACACAGCCCTAGTGAAAATTTCTCTCTGATACATAATAATTCAAACGCCAAACACAGGCAACAAATGCTGAAGACTTTTTTTTGTGCCATATGCTGAAGACTTTTTTTTGGGCCATACCCATCTTGGAATGCCTTCCAGTCATGAGGATTTGAATGACTTCCAATCTCGTGACCATCCTTACGTCCATTTTAATGTCCAGCCATGTGGGTGACTAGTTCTTGCTCTCCACAACCATTCTTTCTTTCCTCAGCGACCAAGTTTTCCCTGATGCAATTGTAAATACTGAATGCAGCAAAACTTCCTTTTCAAATTCCTTCTTACAGTTTTCTAATGACACACGGTCTTTAAGTTGTCACCTTAGATTTTAAACTGCAATTAAATTAGTCCTCACTGAAAGATATTTTACATTATGGTTGTTACTAAACAAAGCTTCTACCTGTATTTAGAGACTATTATAATATTTCTCTTTTTCAGTACTGTAGCTTTATTCTTTGTTTGGACTATGCTATTCTTCAAGATTATCACAATCCTCTGAAAACTTGCCAGCTAACTAAATCCTGTCTCTTTTGGATCTAATTTTAAGCAATTTTGACCCATTATGCTTTATCTTGCCACTCTGAGTGAAGGTTTTTAAAATCATGAACTTTCTCATACTGCTCTTTTGGTCTTTTTTTTTTTGAGAGGAAATTTTCAATTGTTTCATAATATTTTAGCCACTTAAAGCACAGCAGGGCAGAGCACAGAAGACAAACTTGGGTGAATTGAATGCTTTAATGGGTAACAGTGTGCAGTAATTAATAGTACAGCAACTAACAGGAAGACAGGAGATAGAACAGATAACAAAATTTGAATTTGTCCGAATATGGAAAATTCACCTGTCTGGAACATCATCTAAGGTGGCATTGCTGTTAACGCTCTTACTTGATGAGAAGTAAGGTCATTGTGTGATCTTTGACGACCAGGAGTGAACCGACTTATTTTACATTTGAAAATCTGTAGTAAATTCAGAGCTTCCTCCTCATTTACAAATATGACATTGAAACAGATGTTTAATGCCATGAGCTCTCATGGAAGCTTTCCTCTAAAATAAAAACTTACACCCAGAGATTTCAAAGACCACGCTAAGGCTGTCCAGCATAGCGTGCACGGTATCATAGAATGAGACAAAACTCAAACCCAATAATATAGGGGTCTAATGTAGTTAATCAGTTTTGAAAACCACTGTGTGCTATTGGTTTTGAGATGCATGTTTCAGGTGTTAGTACTTTTTGGGTTGTTTTGCTATTGTTTTAAAAGTTAAGAAAAGGAGCTTTTTTGACCTACGCTGTATTTTCTTATGGTTCCTCACATTACTGTTAGCTACTGAAGAAGAAATTCTTTACTGATATCTACAGATGAATGTTTCTTCTATTTCATATGTCCTTTAGCTTTGTCTTAGAAGAAACAAAGCACAAAGGTAGACTTCCCAGATTGTCAGTTTAATGAAGTACTTAATTTTACGTAGGTTTCTTAGAAGGAGCTAAATTTCAAGAAGGAAGGAAAAGTCCCCTCTAGACCAATAATTGTCTATGGCAGGAAGACTCTTGGCAGTGGAAGTAGGGATTTATCTTTAGTTGGAATGAATTTCCTCTGTCAATTGGCATCTGAAAAAAGATTCAGCTGGGAGAGTTAAGTGACTAAATAGTTCTCAAATGACTAAAACAAATGAAAGGTTTAATGAAAATCTTTTGAATGTCACTCAAAACTCAGTCCCAGGCGTGGTGGCTCAGATTTTATGATACTATACACTTGTTGCTGGGTTGTTGGCTTTTTCTCCGAATCTAAGCTGAATTTGAGGGTTTGTTTCTTTAAACTACACCCTGCATCTATTTTACCTGCTTTGATCAGGTCCAAATGCTGACTGCATTTTTTGATGTGTGTAGGAGGATCTTCACCAACTATTAGGTCTAAACCAAGGGTAGCTTTCCAAAGATAATTCTAACTAATTAACAGGGTCTTTGGGTTCTGAAATATCCTTGAGTCTTCACACATGGTACTAGTCATCAGAATGAATTGGTTTAAATGTAGTTTTCAACCATCCTAGGATTTTACAGGGTATTAGATTTGGAAAAAAATGTGTACTCTGTAGTTTACTTTGGACTGACAGTGTTTATCCTGTGTGTTTGTAGAAATAAACAGGAAAACCCTTAAACACTAACAATTGTATTTGATTCTTGATGCTTCTTGGCAACTAATCACAACAACTCCTTGGTGAGGTCCTGTGTATGACACGTAAATATTTGACATAAAGGTAAAATAGAGATATCTGAGCCCCTTATATATTTAATGATCCCAGACAATTTCTTGGACAATAGGCAAATAGCAATGCCACGCTTTTCAAAGAAGAGAGGAAAAAAATTCCAGGAACAAGCTGTTCCTTTCTTATGTTTGCCATTATTTTTCCTCTAGTAGCTGCTTCTATGCTG
Organism: Buceros rhinoceros silvestris; assembly: GCF_000710305.1. Classification (NCBI taxonomy): domain Eukaryota; kingdom Metazoa; phylum Chordata; class Aves; order Bucerotiformes; family Bucerotidae; genus Buceros; species Buceros rhinoceros. Next base: position 8,967 of record NW_010421666.1, on the reverse strand, counting down.
TTAATTACCATGAAGATTAAACCCACTGCATTTTAGGTCTATAATTACACATACATTTAGCAATGGACAGGTGATCTTTCATTTCTGAATTTCTGCAAGGTGAATATTTCCCTCAGAATTTCTGTGATTTCTTCGCTCTCTCTCTTTTCAGAGGCTCTCTCATCAGCTCAGACTCCTCTCTTTTCACTGACATCCATCCCACCTCTCTCTGTGATGCACCCTCATGCCAGGTTCGTGCCTAGTCTCTCTCGCTCTGACGCTGAGAACAATGCCTAAACCCTATTCTGGACATGGCCTCCAGACTTTTGTATCATCCTGAATCGTTCTGCTTTTATTTTAACATCCACATGGTCTGTGGTCTCAGTACTTTCACATAGTCATTGCCATGCCCTAGGTCTGTCCTCCTGACAATGCTTATAATCTCAGGATTTTGCTCATTGACTATATTTATTCAAAAATTTCAAGATGTTTTGTCCTTCTAATTACTGATATAGAAAAATTTATTGTATTCCGTCTTCCTTAAACTTCTGTAGCTTATATACAGCTATGCATCTTCCCCTCACTTTTCCCTTTTCCCTGGCCTCTATCTTTAGATCGTGATCCCTCCACAACTGACCACGGACCTTTGGAAAAGTTCTCGCGTTGGTTGACCTGGAATGGGGTAGCAGGTCTAGCCAAAAGGTCCCATGTTGGGACATATTCTGCCACTGTGGAAGCATCTCAGGATCTTTCGCTCAGCTGATGACTTGGAGTAACAAATCTCTTTGGTACCAGGATTTGCTTAGGCTTAAAAAATACGTGGTTGTCCATAAAGAATTTCTTGGAAACTGTTCCTCAGATACTTAGTGGGAACTATAAAAATGAGTGATTATATGAGATCAAAACAAAACTTTCTACAGAGTGGAGTTTCTTAAGAAAAACAAAGCAATTTCAAGGAAAAGGCTGATCTGTTTGAAGCCACAGCTAATGCAAAAAAAAAAAAATTTAAAAAGTGTTTGAAAGCCTTGGTTTAGAACTGCATGAAGCTCAACAAAGAATTGCTAATATGGAGAGTATGAACTGTTGTATAATTACATTGACAATCTAGAAAACAAGCTTAGAAAAAGAGGTTTTTAAGTTGTTGAGGACTGCAGAAGGATGAGAGATTGGGGACCAGCAATTTCTCCCCACCCTTATTTGGTACGTTTTTTACACTGCGTGTTGAAGATGTATGGAACTTGTAAATCGACTGTGACTGTCGTTTGCTTTGAAATGCTGCACATTAGTTTCATTAAGGGTTTCAGAGAAGCCTTACCCAGAAAGTCTTCCCAATAGAAACTTTGATTTGTATTATTTTTGGTGGCTTTATTTTTCCCTCCTAAAGGTTACTGCCACTGTTCGTTTAACGGTGTTTATGTGATCTTATAATAAGTGTTATCACTTTGTATAATTATTATGTGTGATTAATCCAGTTCACACTTGAAAGCTGTGGGATTTTTTTTATTTTTTATTTTTAACCAGAGGGTATGTCTTTAAGCCTTTGTGTTGTTCACTTCTAATGATAGCTGACAGGAGCTATCTTAAAGAGGGAGGAGGATGGAAACTGGAAAAAATTGTTGAGTGGAGAAAGATTTCTGGGAAATTTCTTGGACTAGCCTCTTCTATAGTAAACCTTGAGAAAAACAGTGGCTGCAACATACAGATCTCTGATCGTCTGATCTATCGCAAGGATTTTCATAGCCATCAGGTTATGTATTAATTTGGAAGAATGTGGATTGTTCACATTTTTCCAATGTCCTTTTGGAGAAATTCAGTCTGTTTTAAATAAGACTCCTAAAAAATTTCACTTTTTCACCTTTGCAAACATCTAGTATCAGCCAGTGTGAATAAAAGCCAGCATGACAGACTGGAGTTTTTATGATTGAGGGGGATTTGGCATCTAAGACTGCAGGTGGCGAGGTGACTGGGTTTGAGTCTGGGTTTGCTCTCCATGGAGAGGTTCAACAATTTCACAGTGCCCCCCCTGCTGAAAATCTCAGTTGCAGTATGTTGCTTTTGTGAATCTTGTAAATTGTTGGGGCTAAGGCTGGAGTCTCTGTTATTAGTGAAGTGTCAGAATTCGCACCATAATCGAGATTTGCTCCGAAGTGTGATCTCTGTATTGATCCATCATATGGTTCTTGGCAGTAACCTTAGCAAAAAAATTTCAGTGTTTATGTTAGCCACTAATAACACAATCAACTGCAAATCATCTCCTTGCTTTCTGAGGACTATGCTTTCTTATTCAGTCTTCAGACAGAAGTGATCTGAGAGTTGAGAATTTTCTGGAGTTCTGAAGCTGTAGTTACTACCAATCACTCTTGATTTTAAAATTGATACTTTTATTACTTTATATCATTTTAGAAAGTTGTGTTTATTGCTATTAATATCGGTACCATAAATTACTATTCCGTTTGGAGCAACAGATAAGCATGAGCATCCCAAACACAGACCATCTTCCAGACCAAAGCAGACCATTTCTCTTCCAGAAAGAGAATGCATTTCTAAAGAGTAGTATTTTCTTCTCATTTTAACTAGTTAGAGATTGAAAGGAATATCTGTTGGTATTATAACATACAGTGAAATATAGTGAAATCACTCTTTTCTTTAGATGCTTTTTATTACTTTTTTAATATATAACACCTTCATATAGACATCAGATGCCAAACAATTTGAAATAATATTTACCACTTCAAAAGCTAGTTAAAATCCTCTAGACCTCTTCAGAGTTACTGTACTCTGGGAGCCTGGACTATTACAAAATGCAGTAATGGAGATATCCCCCACATTAATGAGCAATCAATAGTTCGTATATAATTGTTTCACATGTAACTGCAGGTAAAAATAGATTACCCTCACAACCAGATTAAACCAATTAACTTATAGCATGTGGTTTTCAAAAGGGCTCAGGAAATTGAAACGAGGCCAGCGATATGAGGAAGTGAGAAAGAAATATATTCATGTTTCCTCTGAGAAATGTTTATTCCAAAGCTGTTTATAAAGATAATCTTAAATATTACTTAAAAAAAATAAAGGAAGGTTTAAGGAGCAGCTTTAAGGTCAGCTATTCACCATCCACAGCAGCAACATTCAACAAAGCGTTCGTGCCATGTGCTTTTACTCCTGCCTCCAGCAGAGCCTGAAGAAAGTCAGCAAAGTCAAGGCACGCAGTAACCTTAAAGTCCTGCCTCAACGGGACCTATAGAGGCAGAACCCTTCACCCAAAGCCTTTCTTGAGAAATCGGCCTCCTTCATTTTCTTCATGCTAGAAGTATGTGAAAAATTTGGAGAAATTAATTTTTGGCACTTCTATCAACTTATATGACTGTACTATTGTGTGCGAGTCCCATCGGTAGCAGACACTGATGTTACAACCTACACATCGTTCACTGCACTTCCAGCCCAAATTCAGCTCTCTTCGATGCAGGTTGGGAAGACTTTCCTTCTGGCAAAAAGGATATTGATTCCCTAAAATCTGTAACATTATTGTCTCCAGTGCACAATCATTCAAACTTACATAATACAATTGGTTCAACTCTGGTAACATTTAACGTTGATTTGTCTGGATTAGCAAGTTTACGAGATTCTTAGGTGTAATGTAAAGAAATGCAAGAGGAAGGAGAAATACTAGGAACCAACACATCTCTGTTGCAGGAATTTATTTTTTTTTTTTCATTGTAGTCTATTAGTTTTTGAGAATTTCCCCATATTTAACACAGATTCTAGTTTGCTATTCTCACATGACCACAAAAAGGTTGGCTAAAACCCGAAGAGAAAATTCACGGTTTGAAACTGGGCTGTGTAATAGTCACAGCACTTCAGTGTGATTTTGGTAAAATTAGGAATGTTACACGAACATTTGTAATCTTTGTTGTTAGTGAGGGCTGACCCTCGGTAAGGAGCAGAGATGCTTGGTTTAATCTTCACTGACCTTGCAAAACTGTTGGAGCTCTTCTAATCAGACACGTGTGGTCCATTTTTAGGCTTTAACTGCAACGATGTAGAGATTGCACCGTTTTCAAACCCGTGCGCCAGAGGAGTCAGTAAATCTTCAGCTTCCTGACACAAGTTGTCAAATCCTACCTCCTTTGGTCTTTATTCTGGACAGAGGATATAAGTTTTAAATCACAGATTGTCTTATTAGTGGCTGGCCGCAAAAGCTAACTCTCTATAAGCACCGACTTTTGTTATGCGAAGCTCAAAACACAAACACGGGTTGTGATGATGTGAAGGATTCTTGTCCCATTGCCTATCAAGCAGAAACCAAATCCAACAAAAAAAACCCCAAAACATTTCAAGCACTCTGCAGGCAACTTGCTAATTCCAAATGATGCATCAGTAACACAATCACGGCTGCCTTTTCTTAGAACTGTGGTTATCTGTTTTGTACTCAAAATATGCACATGGAGCAATTTCATCTGTGAGAACTTGGGCAAATTATATTAATCATCAGAACTGAGTACAGCTTCTTTCTCAGCGTGAGCCATAAATATCTTTGAGCATTAAGCCTCTTTACAATAACATTAATTTAATCTATAAGAGGACATTGCATGCAATAAATTCCATTTACAAATCTGAGTGGGCAATGAAGAGAAAGCTGTAGCTCACATTTTTATATGTTTGTATATATATATTGACGATTGGGAAAGAACACACCAAAATAAGTTTCCCTCAGCCTGAAATGCAGAAGGAAAACAAAGCTTCCTGATTGATTCTCCTCTGTGCTGCTGCTTAGTTTGCTGCCAGTCAGAAGCTTATATAGCTTAAAAGATTGTTATTGATTGTGCCATTTGGTGTTCATATATTTAAATTTTATTCAGGTTAGAGTGATGTTGAAAATTGGGGTCCACATGCTAGATTGCCAGCACGGTGGTTGACAACACAAATGTTAAAATACAATAATCCTTGTAGTATAAAATGGCCATTGACGGTCTAATTTCCATTTTGTGGTTTATGGCCTCTACTGAATATCTGATAATGTAATTATGCTTCAGTAAAGAATGAATCCTCCCTGGTAAACTGAGCTGTGTATGCAATGCCGATGTGAATTAAATAAAGTGACATCAAAGCTCAGGCAGGGCTTATTTTAGGAGCACATTTTTAAACATTTACTATAGTTTGTTCTACAGTAATGCCAGGGAGCAGATTTATGGCTGTTAGCATATTCATGTTGAAGAAATGTGTTTCTTCATTCTTCATTTCAGCCCAGGAGAGCAAAACAGCTTCCGTAAAAGCGAATGCTGCTCTGTGGCTTAGGTATGAAAGAAGTTTTCAGACGACACCACCACCAAGCACCCCGCTAGGTAGCACAGAGTGGGAAGTGGCAGCGGTGTGGTTGGGGAATTACAACGTAAAGAAAACTAGCCCCGATTATTTGCATACCACACAAATGAGACAACGTTTGTTTCTTGGCAATAAGCATATTATCAGCTTTTGTGCTCGGATCTTTGGCTGCTGGCTTTATAAACCTATAAGAATATACAATATGATCCTATGGTTAAGAATTTCCTCCTTTTAAATTCCAGTTGTCAGGTTATGTTATGCTGTTTATAGTGCGGTGAATTATGTTCTGTCCTATCCCATTTACTGCTAGCATAATGCAACTTAACATCAGGCAACATAACAGAATATGACAGTTAAAATTTAAAAGCACCCTCATTGTATTTGTGAATTGAATACTCAGCTGTGTGATTTAAAGATGGACTGGCATCTTGAGTCCAGAAACAAGTAATGTTACTTGAATGCGTTTTTTTCCCCCTAATACATTTGCATTGCTGTTTTGACCTTCTTTCCAACAGGAAAAAAATAACCCTAAGCAACTGGCATGTATTGACACAGAGGTATTGAAAAGTTAGTGTGATGTTGCAGACATGTTTAAAGGAACTTCTGAAATCATGAATTTGATGAGATAGACTGAATCAGAATGTCACTTTATCATGTAAACAGCGGGGAGAGAGCCAAGCCTCGCATGTGGATTTTAAATGTCCCAAAGCATTAGTATTAAAAATCTAATCGCGGTTCCAGCCGCAATAAAGAGAGGTGTCAAATCAGATCATGGCTTATCTTTCATTTCCACTCTCCCGAAGTTCGGCACAGTAAAAGTTGTATTTAGAGCATTTTGACAGATCCTTCAGGACCTCTTAATGATTCAGGAGTCAGAGGTGAGTCCTTCCATCTTACCTGCTCTTTTCTGACAGTCAAAGCTGTTGGCCAGCAGAATAATAAGAAAACTTTTGACTTTTCCATATCCCTGTACCGATATAAATAGTTTCCTCTCACAGCTCAACTCACTCTGTGCTTTTCCCCTCCACCTGTTTTGGTTTTGGTGCTCTTGGAGTCTGCATCCAGAAGCCAAGCCTGAAGCGACACCTGCTTCACCTTCTAGCCAGTGCAGCCTCAGGAGGTTCTGAGAAGCGAGCAGCAGCTCTCCCAGCTCCTTGGGAAAGAGCAGATACATGTGAATAGTATCAGACACAAGCATGAACGGGTTAAATACAAGCATAATCCCACTTGCCCATCCCTGGGCTGGCTCCTGCCTTTCTAAGGTGAAACACGGCTCTTGCCTCCTTCAAGGTCAGGTTGGATGGGGCTCTGAGCAACCCGCTCTAGTTGAAGATGTCCTTGCTCACTGCAGGGGGGGGTTGGGCTAGATGACCTTTCAAGGTCCCCTCCAATCCAGAATTTCTATTATTCTGATTCTATGACTCTCCTTGGCTAAATGATCTCAGGGATATGTCTTTGGAAGGGAAGATGAAGGTGGCACATAGTGCAAAGACACGGTCTGTTGCGAAACAACGTCCTGTGGTAAAATGTACGTGTCTGTATCAAGATGTTATTAATGTTATTAATTTGCCATTTTCATTATCACCTTGCTGTAGGAGGGTCTCTCCTGTGCTATACTCGGGTTGTTAGCTTTTCGTGTAGGAGCAGAGATGAATGCGGATAGATTGCAGACAGTATAGGGAGCCAATGAGACAGTATTAGTCAGCGTGTTAGTGGTTTAGCCGCTGTTATAAGAGCATTACAAATATTAGTTATTATTATTTATTACTTATGCAACACCCACACACTATGCGTGACATTTAACAAACCACATAAAAGGCAGGGCTGCACCACAGAGTGATTACCGGATGGATTTTAGATGCGATAGATTGCTATTAGCTACTTGTTTGTGCTTTTTGTACTGAAAAAATTCCTAAAGGTCCCAACCAAGGAGACCTCAGCTACTCTCGGCACTGTTCAAATACAATGTTAAAGAAAATGGTCTCTGGATAGATAGAGAAAAATCGTGTATTTACATGGTGATGTCAGATCTGCTCACAGAGCATCTTCCACGAGTTCCTGTCGTGGTGGAAGCTGCAGCAGATGTGGAACTATATGAGTGCAAAGCGTTTTGTGAAGCTGCACGCTGTTCTCACCGAGGTGCTGGGGGGTTTGCCCCCACAAATGCTGTTTCTGCTCTAAGTGCTTCGTAGGTCTGGCTCTATGTACAAGGAGTTTGAGGTGTCACCTCTGCGTGATGTGCACATGCTATCCTCAGCCTCTAAAATCCCAATTTAAGATATAAAACTGGGGTACCACCTCTTTCATGAGGCCTGATACTTTCGTAAGTTGGCAGCTGGAGGTTTAGATGGTTTTGCACTGGCTCTGCCTCTGGCTTTTTTGTGCAAGTCTAATCATGTATGAAGTGCTGGCAGCTTCTAGCAGCCCACATCATACCAGCTGACTAGTATCGTCTCTGTCTGGAACCATATTGCTACAGGTACTAAGTACAGAATCCATAATGTCACCTATCAGTGAGTTATTTCTCCCCTCTTGTACTGTCCATTGGCTCTTTGGAAAAGTTTCTCCGAGACGGTGGTGCTGCTTGTCTTATCTCTCCACACTCTCTGCTATGTCTAGTTAGAATCTCTTCCCAAGCTGTACAAACCGTGAAAACCTTGTACCTTCTTTGGAACACCGGGCTTGTCCTTGACCCAAGTTGTTTGTCACAGCATTTGTGTTTCTCTGCGCTGTTTTCTTTGGGTCTCTCACTTTTTGTACTGCACCATCTTCACTGCGCGCCTTTCTTCTTCTACCATACCCTCCCAAATCCACCGACAGCACCACAGGGGTAGTCACCCCCCATAGGTTTCACCCTGGCCTTGGTGCTTCCCTCGCAAACTTCAGCTGCTTTGCGGGGATTAATTAGGAATGTTTGCCTTGGATCACAACCATAATTTCATCAATATCTGAGATTTAGGGGGAACCTCGGGATGGGGAGGAAGGGTGGCTCTTGGCGTTGGATCAGTCACAGCTCTGATCTGATTTCGCATTGCTTTGTCCCTTCTGTTGTTTGAAGAATCAATCTTCCCTTTTCATAACAATTCTTGGATATCTTTTCAGAGTTAGGTTTTTCTGTCTAAATATTAAAAACATCCACAAGTTAAGGATCAGCTTTTGTCACAAAAATTATGTATAGAGAGCGAGCTAAGTGTGATTTTTGCTGGCGTCCCTTGCTCGGAGAGAGATTGAAACACTCCTTAAATCTTTTCCAGCTGTCCTCCAGATACTCAGCATCTAAACTTTGGGGCTCTTAACTGCTCTGCTCTCCCCTCCCCGGCATTCTCCTGCCCTTTGAGGGTGAGTAATCACCTAGACCTGCATCCCCATGCGCTCCCCTCCCCGGGCTCCGCTGCGGCTGGGGGGCTCAAGGCCGTGGCATGACAAGCTGATGTAAGCCAGGCTCCCTCCGAGCTGCAATTTCTCACATACCGCTTTGGTCACCCTTCCAGCGAATTAGCAGAGCAAAAGCGTTAGATGGCACGGGGCGGGGCTACAGTAACTGCAGGAATGTGTGGTTAAATACGGGGAATCTGCAGGTTTGGTTTTGTTCTAATTGTCTTCGAAGACATATTCCAGTTTTGTGTTTGCTTTTTAATTTTATTTTATTTCTTTTTTATTAACTTT
>NW_010421665.1:0-2945 GCF_000710305.1 Buceros rhinoceros silvestris | reverse complement strand
GGCCTGAAGTCCCAAGGAGCTGGTGGGTGGCTGGTGCAGTGGTGGTACCTGAGGATCCACCGTCAGCTGTTGGGAAGGGGCAGACCCCAAGGAACAAGACGGGATTGCAGCAGCTGTTGGGTCCGTGGGGTTGTTGGAGGAAGCACACCCCTGGGTTCTCAGTGATCGCCCGCCCTCTGTGTGACCTGCTCTGGAAAAACAGGGCACGGCCTTGGACTGCACAGCCCACAGAGGCCCTTAATGTCCTGCAGGATGAGCTTAAGGCTTATCAGCGGCCAGGCCCGCTGCACCCACAGACCCACTGAGGGTAGAATGGGGGTTGGCAGGACATGCCTCTTACTGTGTTATTTTCCAAAGGGGCCAAAGTCACCAGCTGGGCCCTTACTATTTTCATCCACCTCTTCCAAGGAGACCGAGTAACGGGACTCGGAGTGAGAGAAGGGACTTCTCTCCCTTACCAGGGCAATCAAGGAAGCAGAAAGGTTATGCACTTCTCAGGATATCATAGTGCAAGGTCCTTCCCCCTGCTAAATTCGATCCTCAAGGATCACCCCCTCCTGAGGGGGGAGCCCAGAAGGCCACTGTAGGGAAGTGGTTCTCCTACCTGGAAGGAACTGGGCAGTTACTGCCACTCAAAGAGGGCCCTGTCAAGATCTCCAAGATACAACAGCCTGTGAATCCAGATCCAGCTCTGTTGGGTCAGGCCTACAGATAGGCCTACAGCCTGTTAAAGAGGCACCTGAAAGGGTAGCAGGCTCCAATACCGGAGCAGTGTGTTCACAAGGGCTTGTGGGCCAACCAGTGATGGTGAAACTGCCCTCCACTGGCATCGTGCCCATGGCTCTGGTAAAGCCCCTGAGCTTTATATGCCTGGGAAGCCCTGGACAGGAATGGGAAAACCCCCCATATTGGCACTGGGTGGATAATCCCTGACTTCTAACTGTGGAGCCAGGCCTCTAGAGCGAGGCCAGCTTTGTTTCCAAGGGCTTGTGGGCCAACCAGTGATGGTGAAACTGCCCTCCACTGGCATCGTGCCCATGGCTCTGGTAAAGCCCCTGAGCTTTATATGCCTGGGAAGCCCTGGACAGGAATGGGAAAACCCCCCATATTGGCACTGGGTGGATAATCCCTGACTTCTAACTGTGGAGCCAGGCCTCTAGAGCGAGGCCAGCTTTGTTTCTTTCCCTGCCAGATCACGGAGAAGTGGATTTCCCCCTCAATGCTGTGGTGGTGACCAGGACTTGGACTATTCACTTGAGGAACAGACTGGCATCCTTCCACCCACCGATGCCATCATGGAAGGGGAGGCTCAGCACTGTGCCCTGCTCTGCAGAAGACACAGAAGCAATTGTTAAGGTGCTGAGGACTGTATGGGTGAAAAAGACCTTTATTGTGTTGTGTTCTCTTGGTCAGAATGTCGTAAAATTGTAATACCTCAGTGTTTGAGGAGCATGTTTTGTACATTGTCAGTTTGGTTCCAACTTTAGTACAGTATTAATGTACATTGCGGTAGTTCTGTGTTTACATCTGGTTCTACTTTTTATAGCACTTTGACTGTTGTGTTTTAGATTTGGAATTAGCTGGGGAATGATGATCCACAATGAGCTCTAAACCTCCCTGAGGCCGCGCTGCCTTTGGACTCTGGAGGCAGGAGGTGGCTGTGCCTGAAGAGAAAAAGGGAAAACTATCAAAATTGGCTTTTTCTGCTTCACGGCCAATGTTCAAAAACGCCCATTTCCACAGCCCTTGCGCTCGGGGGTGGGTGAGGAGGAGGGTGAATTCACGGCCCCAAATTCGCGGGGAAGGTGCGGGGAAGGAGGGGGGAAATGGAGGTTTTTGGGAAAAGTGACATTTCGGAGTGAAATTTGAACTTTTCCCTGACCGGGAATCGAAGCCGAGCTGCGGCAGTGAAAGTGCAGGATCCTGACCACTGCACCACCAGGGGGCGCCAGATTCCCACTTTGCCAATAATTTTTCAATTTTCAATGAATTTCGCTCTGTTGAAAATAAGACTTTAAAATTTCAATTAATTTTGCCGGTTTCGAAATGTTTAAATTAAATTAAAATAAATTAAAGTAGAATCAAATAAAGTAAATTAATTTTGCTTTTTATAAACACGTTTGAGTCTCTAATTAATTTCCCGTATTTATTAGTTATTTGGTTTAATTTTATTAATTTCATGGTTTGTTATGATCATCATTATCTTTAATTAACGCTCATTAGTTAACGTCCCTCGGGAAAATCGTACTCAAAGACCACAACAATTTGGGCTCATTTTGGGTTGAAATACTGATTTTTTTCCCTGCGCTGTGGGAATCTGGAGCAACATCGAGCCCCAAAATTCCTAAAAAGGAGCAAAAATGGGCGGAACTGGGGGAGAAACACCAAAAAGTCCCCAAAATTATCACCTGTTTCTGCCCGGTTTCGAACCGGGGACCTTTCGCGTGTGAGGCGAACGTGATAACCACTACACTACAGAAACACGGCTGCGATTGGTTGCAAGGGGCCGGGGCTGGAAACTGAGGAGAATTTAGAAAATTTTTGGTAAATTTTGAACAATTTGGAAGAATTTTGAACAAATTCAAAGAATTTTGAAGAATTCGGAGGAATTTTGAGCAATTTTGAAGAATTTCAAAGGAGGAATTTCAAAGGAGGAATTTCAAAGAAGGAATTTCAAAGAATTTTGAACACTATTGAAGTGAAACACAGGTGAAAGGTCCCCGGTTCCAAACCGGGCAGAAACAGCCCAGACTTTATTTTTTCCCTTTTTCTCCCTTTTCTGCTGGTTTCTCCCCGGGGCGGGGTGGGGCAGTTCCCCTCCCCCAGGGCCCGGCTGGCTCAGTCGCTAGAGCAGGACACTGAATCTCAGGGTCGTGGCTTCCAGCCCCACCTTGGGCGGCTCCTTTTCCCTCCTCGGCCCCACTCAAACCTTTATCCATCATTCT
>NW_010421664.1:11076-16970 GCF_000710305.1 Buceros rhinoceros silvestris | reverse complement strand
CTACAAAACAATATACTTCTATACAAAGCTGCGTTTTGGTTGAAGAATACAATCTTTTTTGTGATGATGGTACTCTATAAAAGTAATTTAAAAATAGCATATCTGTACTTGCTTGATATAAAATGCTATCTTATAAAAACATGGAACTATTTCTCTAATAATATATTTCACAAAAAATAGAAAGGCAAAGAATGTGCACAGTTATTGAGCTGTTAATTACAGAACATTTCAAAAGTAGAGAAAAATCCACCACTTTCCCTCTTCAGTTGCCTAATTTGATTCACCAAAAATAGCAAAAATAGACAAACTTACATGATTACACTAAATTCCACAGCAGAAACAGGAAGAGAAAGTTTGGCTGTGTACTAAGAGACTCACCCCTGACTATTCTTTCTGAAAGAAAAATAAAACCAGATTCATGGTACATTAGAAGTAAACTGCACTCTTTCTAAATCTTCAAACACAAAACGCTGTCTTGGGCATGTCTAAAAAAATTCTAGGTGTTTTTCTTTCGATGTCGTTATATTTAACTCTCTAATCACTAAAACTTTTTCAGACGGAAAGTCTTTCCAACACTCCACAATGTCAAAATGCTTTCAGAAACGTTGTTGTAATACCTACTTCCCTGTATTTATATATGGTGTAGTAATCTGTCATCTGGGTAAGCTCTGTTAGACCATGGGCTAGTCTCTGAAAAAGAATGGTAGAAAATTCCGTACTTGAAGTCAGAGTAGATATATGTGTAGGTATTGTGGTATTATAAAAACCCCTTATTAACAAATTGACTTATTAAAAAACTTGAGATGGCATGTTTGATTAGAGGATTTTCCTGGGATAGGAGAAAAAGCCAAAATAATTATGATTTTTAAAAGGAAATATATTTATGTGCTGTGGAACCGAAATTCTCTGAGAAGAATCACCAGAAACGTCTTTTGAGGCTTATAGGCAAAATATGCTTTGTGAAGTGACCGATCCTGTGGCAGTGTATATCTCTAAACAAATGCTGAATCCAATCCTTTTTACTGAATAAAAGCTACAATAATTCTGTGTAAGCTAATCAAGAGCAACGTTAGTGTGTTGGTAGATGCTTTGCTGACAGACAGCTAAGGCAAACAGAATCTTCAGACCACCCGACTCGCTTGAATAGAAGCGAAGGTGTATCCTTCTCTGATTAGAAGAGAACATTTGGAAAGAAAAGGTGGAATTGATACCAGAGCAAGATTTAAAAAATATTCAGGACAATAAATATGCTTATAAATTTATACTACTAAAGCTTTATATTAGCAAGCATCAACAGGAGTAAAAATACTATTTTTCACTTTTTTTTCTAACTAACTGTTAAAAATTAGGAGTGTAACAGGCTTTCATGAAAGTGTAGTTAGAACAGAGTGTTGAAATCTATATTTAAGATACTGGAATACAGCTGGTTTTATTTAAAATACTTTATGGACAATATCAGCTGTATATTAACAAAGAAATGACAACTGCATTTTACTAATATTTGTAAAGACATTAATACTTCAGCCTTTCTTTTATTTCTCAGTGTACTTGCAGAAATGTTTGAGTGACTTTGACTCCTGTTTCATTCTAGAGGGGAAAAAAAAAAGGCAAAACAAAACCAAACCCCTCCCTATTTCTGGTCTAATTTCCTTTTTTCATGAATTCAAGTGATGTGTGAAATAGAATACGGGTTGTCTTGAAACAGTGAAGTTCTATCCAAAGTTATGAACTATGAGCATGCAAACAAAAAAAAGCAACCAGCTTCCAAAGAATTTTCAGGGAAATGTCTGAAATGTTAGTCTGTTTACTTGTGTATCTTTGCAAATTCAGGACTGGGCTTTGAATAGGCTGAGATTTGTAGATTCCTAGGAACCACAGGAAGAAGTAAAGCTTAATGAGCTGATAAAAGTTTACATTATGAGTATTCAAAACTGTTCTGTTTGCCATCCTTAGTCCTTTAAACTACTTTTCATGGAAGAAGCCCTTTATGAACAGGGATCCATACAGATAATGGGATTTGCCTTCATGGAAGAGTTCACAAACCAGGCTCACTGATGCCTGTGAAAGTTTACTGGAATGCTGCTATTAACTAAATCAATATTCACTCTTCATTGATACAATGTGCACCTCTACGGCAATTGTTTGCCTGTGGGAGTATTGATCTGTGACTACTCTACCCCTCTTCTTTTCTACTTTTCCCTATGACAGAAATAATTATGCCTCTCATTTAGTCCATTGCTTTGTAGTTAGAAAAGCACAAATACAGTGAAAGATAAATGGTTTGGGGGGTACAAGACATATACTATCACCTTATTCCATTCAGTCAGGAATCCTCTGTAATACTGCTGGCTATAAAAGTGAATCTCAGTTCTTCTGAAAACGCTTCAGCAATTTTGTAATTCAATATATTACATTAGAAGATGAAACATTATCTTAGAGTCTGAGCATTTTATATTGATGGTAAAGGTGTCATCCTTGGGTTGTTGTAAATATCTGTTACTGAGGAGAGCGGGCAAGGTATAAGTGTTCTGTTTAGTTACAGGTATCGTGCTCTCTCCTCTGTTTACCATTTTCTTTCCTCAATGCATTATTTCAAAGCAGGTTTATGTGTGTGTGTTTTTGTTCAAGAGAGAGAGAATAGAGGGAGAAGGGATGAATGGACCAAATGGTGGTGTCGAAAAATTATCAAGGGTTTTATGGGAAGAAAAAAAGCCTGTGCTTGCAACCTTGTGGAGTCCCAATACCAGAGCTAGATTTATGCTTCCAAAGTTAGCTGTAAAAAGAAAAAAAGAAAAATCTTTTATTTTTTTTAAGCTATACTAGTTTCTGCCATGCTAACAAATGTGAGCTATGCAGGAATGGTTAGGGTTGAATGGATTATGAGCTCTCTGTTAGGGGGAGAGATCTGCTTACAGAAAACAACACAGCACAGCCTGCCTCTTTCAGCAAAACCAGGTTCAACTGAGCTGGATGGAACTTCCCTCCGTAAGGAAGGGAAACGTGCGTGTTGGGGCTGCACACCGCAGTTTCCATTAGCTCTGCGTGATGTATCATTTTTGACAAGCCTGTTTGGAAAGGGCTGTTTTTGGACATGTTCTCGGGGAGAAGGCAGATTTACAGGTGCCCCTCAGAGGGAAAACAACATGGGCCCACTTGGAAAAAAAGTGAAGAAAGCCAGCAAAACCTGTGACTCGAGGCGTGCATTCAGCATGGACATATGGAGCACAAAGCGCAGCTTGCTCTGAGGCTTGCTTTTGCAAGCACAAATATTCAGTGCAGATACAAGCAATTTTCTTGTGTGTGTGAAAAATGAGGACGGCTGTTGATATGAATATTTGTGTTTTTCTTGTTGGAGTTACCATTGCAGCATTTAGGTTTTGAGTGGTTTTGTTCGTATTCTTTTTTTGTGTGTTTACTTCTGAACTGTCCTAGGATGTGTTGCCTTCTTTTCTCTTTCTTATCTGAACAATATGGTTGGTATGACCTGGGAGACAAGCTTAGAGTCACTTTAATGAGAGAGGATAAGAAGGATGACCTTAATGTGCAACAATGGGAAGTTATGACATTCCTTTTATCTTCAAGGCTGTGTACACTGCTGAAGAATCAGGACTTTATGACTTCGCTTCCTTTATATCTCTGTGCTTTAAATATTGAAAATGTATTGGAAACGTATAATCCTATTTCTTCTAAGCTTGAGGAGTGCGGTGTGCTTTTGTTTTCTCTAAAATGAATGTTACTCCTTTTGTGGTTTTTTTTTCAGCACGGCAGATAAAATCTTTCCCAATGGTAAAGGTCTTAAAAATGTTTTAAAGTGGAACAAAGCATTTTGCAACGAAAGTGGTTTTATGCTGAAGAATAAATCAATCTGTGAGTTGTGTGTCTATGGGAGAATTATTCCGATTTTTTTTTTTGTGTGTTAAGAATACTCCTCGTAACAGTTTTGTTATCACTGTTGACATGCTGAAGGCTCTTCCAATCTTCTAAAGTTCTTTACCAAAGTAACACGACATATGTTTAGAAAAAAGGTCATTCACTTTTTGAAATTGTTGGTAAAGCTAGAAGTATAATACAAAAAGAGATGTTTCTTACCCAAATAAGTTAAGGCGGAACTTTCCTCTGACTGAATCTGAGAAACCAAGGTTGGAGAAATAAATCACCATTCTCTGTCATGTGTAAATGTTTGCCAAGGACAGAGTGTCCTCCTTGCATTAGAGTCTAATCACTCTGGGGACAAGGTCTAAACACCTTTAAAAACTACGTCAGAGGTAAATACTTTAACCAAATTGGTGACCAGAGATCAGTTATAAGGCTCCCATTGACCTTACTGAGTCTTATGGTCAAATACCTACAAGTTACTTGGAAAACTTACTCTGCAAAACCGAATCATTCTGGGTTGTCTAACAATAAGAAATACTCTCCAAGGATTTCTCCAAACATAATAATTGGAACACTAATTTCCTTCTCTCCTTGAACCAATAAATTGGTTCCTATTTGCGCATACCATGATTTGCTATACGCTCATTATTCCACTGATTCTTTTTCTCTGAATTATTAAGCATTTATCTTCTGACATTCAAATCCCCAATTATAACATTGAAATGATTTAAAGAACTTTTATGCTTCTATTTATTTCTGTTTATAGCTCCCTGTTGGAAACAAAACCAAACATCTTACTGTGCTTCCAGAAAGAGTTTATTGGCAAAAAGGCCTAAGGTTTGTTTCTACAAAGTGCTGAGTTTCCAAGCAAGCTGACCTTCCTTTGCTGAATTTTTTTGCTTACAGTTTACTAAGCAGCTGACGAACAGAAATGAATGTGTGTTTGGAACAGTGGAAGATGATCATTACCTCACTAATTCTTGTTCAGAAACTCAAAATTGTTCTGTGGATACCTGGATATCTCTCTATTTGCTCTAAAACCACCAGGAAATATTAAAAAAAAAAAAAAAAAAAAAACCTTTTTAATTAAAAAATAAGGCTTTGAAAGTACAGAAAGTATCCCTTTTTTGTCTTAAAACCCCAAGGAAAAATAAAAAAAAAAAAAAAAAAAAAGACTTGCATGTAAAATCTTTGATTTTAAAGTTTATCAAACCTTTAATCAGTTGAAGAGTTAGTGTTAATCTGCTTATCTTTGTATTCACAGATCTAATACAATACGGTTTTCCTCTTTGTTAACTCCTTAAATAACAAAAATTTCTAGCAGTTAATTTGTTATATATTTCTGTGAATATGGAACAAAACATTTTATTCTTTATTTTGTCAGAGACAGACTAATGACATCAGTACAGTTCGCAGCTGCTTGAAAGCTGTTTAATTTCAGCCTCCAGGTGAATTCATTTAGTCCGAAAGTCTGGAGCTTCTAAATGCCAAAAACATCCTCCTGATAAGAGCGATCGATAGATCCAGGTGTAACCACATAGAGATCTGCCCTAACATAGCAGGTTATCAAACGTTGTCAGCTACTTTGTGTGGACTGGGACACCTCAGGAAGCTGCTGGGACTTAAGGAGCTCTATGCACAAATAGATCCTTGTTTTAATTACAGACTTTTTTTTCAATTACGTCAGGCTCCTCCTCCCGGTGAATCAACGGGACACCTCCAAACATCTTATAGAATCGAGGTCCGGCTCAGCACACCAGATAGAGTTTGCAAAACAACTACAATTCCATTGATCTCTGACTGCAAGATTGGCCTTGTTTTAATTTTCAAGCAAAAACTAGCCCCGAAATCGTTTCTGAAGCTCGTAGTAAAGCATTTTACAGCTTTTTTGTTCATACTTTTTTTCTACGGCATGTATGCCTGTTCAAGGAAGCAAATAACAATTGCTAGTTTAATGATGTCAGGAACTTGCTCTCTTTGCTCAGATCTATTTATTTATAAAAAATAACCCCCCCCCC
>NW_010421664.1:1056-10997 GCF_000710305.1 Buceros rhinoceros silvestris | reverse complement strand
CCCCCCCCCCCCCCTTCTGTTCCAGTTGTGCCTGCTGGCCTAGTTTCAGCACAAAGGGTAAATCAATAGCTTTAGCAGACTTTGACTGAAAATATATTCCTTAGCAAAAATGAAAGAATATGGAGACCAACAGTGCAATATTGTTTGGAAATGAAAGGGTTGTACTTCAGCAGAATGAAATAATTATATTTTCTACCTTTCTTTTTTCTTTTCTTTTTTTAATTTTTTTTTTAATCAGGTCAACATGCTGTTTCAGCTGCTAATGAATGGCATTTCAATTTAAAAATATGTAATGAAGTCTCCTAAGTCAAGAGAACAGTACTGTGACTGCTAAACTGAACCTACTCTTTGATAATTCTACTTCCCACATTAACAGATCTTTCCAGTGTTTCTTAGCCATAAGCTTTTCCCAAAATATTAATGGAGTTCAATATAATTGATCTTTTTATTATAGTGTGTTGAAAGGGGCTTTTCATTGACAAACAATAATCAAAAAGTTTCACTTATGAAAACAGGAGAGAATGCTGACAGAAAACAAGATCATTCTGGATGCTTCATGCTGGTGCCTCTCCAACTGTTTTTACATCTTTCTTTAAATGCTGTGTAAACTTGTTCATCTTTCTAGCTCGCAAATGACATGTGTTGAAGACTATTGTCAAGTCTTGTAGAAGATGTGCAACCATACAACATTGTTTGCTAATGATCGGGTTGTCATTTACTCTAATCCTAACTAAATCATTCATGTCACAGTCTAGACTGTTGTTCCCTGTCTTACGTTTAAGTATTTGCCTGATGTTATGTTCAGATCTCCTAGTATTAGCCATACAAATATTCAAATTCTTAGCTTTTTCTAATATAAAGTGCAAAACAATTGTTACCATTTCCCTGTAGTGACATGTTAAGAGGGTGGTAACCCACCATAGCATATCCAGAAGACAAAAGTCTCCTTGTCTGCATTTATTTTTCTCCTTGACTTGAAGAGAAAGGTTGCCTTTTGCTGTGTGCTGTACTTCCTAATGGTGCCAACTGTGAACACTTTGTTAATCCAGTATACTGCACAGGCTGTGATTATTGCCCTGCTCCTGGAGAAATTACAAGTAAATATTCAAACTATATGTACATATCATATCCTGAGTATAGAGCCCTTTACTCCTGTTGTGGTCACAGTTTTCAGATAGATTTGGGAACACAAAATACATATGTGTGTTGCTTTCTCTTTCCTCAGTGAATAAGATAAATATTTTTAGCATATTTACTGTTTTGATAACATTAATTTATGAATGTGATTAAATGCATGGATCGCTGCTGTCTTCATATAAGGAATGCCTGGTGCTCATAACATTTATTGACAATGGTGGAGTTTTGGCTGGTATTTTTTTCCTGAATATAGCATAAAAATATAAGCACTAATGGCTCTTAATCATATTTCTAGTTTTCCCACATCTCAATGCCCAAATAGTCAGTACAAGTACTGTAAGCATGGAATTCAAGAAGACTTATATGCTTTGGCTTAAATATTATGTATGTAGATTGAATTACAAAGAGAATTGTTACAGTCTGTTGTTTCCAACATTTATAATTACTATGTAAATCAATTACCTTGAGTCTTTTTACACATTTTCAGTATTCTTCCTTCTATGAATGAGAAATGAACTCCACTTGACATTTGAGGACACACTACATAGCTTAAGTAGTATGTCCTCTTACTACTTCAGAAGATCGTGACAAATGCTTTATATGTTGGTCTACAGATCTGAGTCACTTTTCTGATTGTTGCATGAAAAGTTTAATCATAATGGTGGGTGGTGATTTGCAAAAAAGCTTTGAAAAGCTACTCTAGTCCAGAAATAATATGCATAAAATCCACCCGTCTACCTTGGTTCAACTCTTGTCCTCACAAAGGCAGTGGTAAATCTCTTGGCACACTTTAACAAATTAAAATCCTAGCAATTGTATTTTATATATGCTTGAGAATTTTGTTACATTAGTATTAATAGTTAAGTCAATATCCAGAGACTCCTTTTAAGGTCTGATCTTGTTTATATCAACCGTATATCAATGAATTTAAATAAGTGGGCCCTGTCTCTCCAGAATCTTCATAATATGTCTAAATCTTGTCATTTCAAGGGCCATTGATAACTATATTTACATCATTAATGTGGTTTATTTTTAATAGTGCTTACAGTGAACACTAAGTGTCAAAGACTGAATGACTGTACACTAAATGACATAAGAAAATTAATATATTTCTGAATTGTTCACCTAACAGGGAAAAGTTGTGTAGAGGGCTGCTGAATGCCCTCCCATTACTTCTAGTCAGAACATATGTGAAATTAAATATGTAGTTGCCAGCTGAGGTATACTTCACAATGAAGTGATTGACATTTGTATATTGGAAACATGTTATTTGAATGTGATTGGGTTCTGTTTGCTTCTTTTGTACCTACAATTGTCCACATGAGCTGAACAATAACGGTTTAGAAAACAATCCGAAAATTTGCTTCCTTGATTTGTATCGTTTAGTAAGAAGAGTAGTAGGTGTTTAGACCAGCTGCTCACTGCATGCTTTTAACCTAACTGTGTCAAAACCAGGCAGAATGGGGGAATTACAAAATGTCTTTGATCACCATGTCACGTTTAGGACCAGCTAGATTAATGGGTAATTTACACTCCAGCTCTTTGACTGCGTAAACACTGTGATAATTTTTTATCTGAAATATTTTTAGATAGACTTTGTGTGGGATACTGTATCATAATTCTTCTTGATTTATAAATTATTTAAGCCAATATGGTTTGGTACTCAGCCTTGACATTATAAACTATGACACAAAACTTTTAAAAAATCTTATGTGTTTCTGGATCTAACTCAAGACACTGGAAAAACCAGCAAAATCACTATTAGCAGTGATAAAAATCAAACAAAGAAAATGTTTATGCCTGAAATGGGATTTCCCTTAGGCAGTGCAATGTTCCCAGCTAAATTCTGACTTTAACAAAGCGGATTATATCCATTTGATCCCAGTCAACAGAGAGAAGTAACCACTTTTAACGTTTGCCTCCCTGTCCTCTAAAGAAGGAAGGATTGCTTACTCCTGTGTATTCTTAAGTAGTTGCCTATATTACCTCCATGGCTGATGGTAATTCCACTCCAAGTGTGTCACAGGTGAAAATATTGACACAGTTATGATTAGGCAGCAATCCAAGATTTATTAATGGTGATGGCTAGATCAAAGGGTTGTCTTTCACAGCACTTAATCATTAACCATTTAAAAATCATCAGTGTGATTTGGTAGAATATGTTATAATTAAAATGGTGACTCAGTTACAGATTCAATAATGACAAGATTCACACTAATTTACTACCAGATATCCTTAATATATTTTTACACATAAACATAGCCATAAAGTGCACAAACACACAGACAAACAGGGTTATTAGGATCCAGTGGCATATACAGTTGTGTTAGCAAATGTATGTATTCAAACGTATAAATAAGTAGGGAGGTGGATGAAAGAGAGGACAGCTTATAGTAAAAATTTCCTTCCTGAATTTAGGGCAAATATAGCAATCTCAACAGATGATAACTGAGTCTCGCAAAGTCTGA
This sequence comes from Buceros rhinoceros silvestris, assembly GCF_000710305.1. Lineage (NCBI taxonomy): Eukaryota > Metazoa > Chordata > Aves > Bucerotiformes > Bucerotidae > Buceros > Buceros rhinoceros. The sequence goes on along the minus strand of NW_010421664.1, from coordinate 7,392 downwards.
CTTTATCCAGGTACCTCATGCAGTTTGTACCTGAGAGGTGTCCCGACTCAGGGGAGGTTCTGGACCCATTCCACTGCGATCCATGAGAGCTTAAAGAGTCTTGCTTTAAGATCACTATTTATAGGGCCCGAGATGATTGACTTTCATCAATATTTTCCCACTCTGGCCAACCCTGGATGTTGAAACATTCTAGTATTTTTCTGCCAGTTGCACAGACCAGAATTTATTGACTTCTAAAGTTTGATATCATACACACCCACACACCCACACACACCCCCATGCTGGCCCCAAGTCAAGTACAGATGTACCAGGTTATTACGGTCTGAGTACAGATGTACCAAGCTATCAGGAGGTGACTAACTCCCAAGCCACAGAGAGAGCAGTGCAAGGCTGGGAAAGCAGAGCCCTGCAAACCAAGGAGGTGCTTCAGCATTCTGTTTCACCATCTTTCACAGTCTGTGCCTGATTTACCCCAGGTTGGTTTGTGGCCTAAAAAGTCAGGGTAGGAAATTGCATCAGGTCTCTAGTGGCCTTCAAGTGACAGAAGCACTGTACCACCACAGGGTGTCTCTCAGGGAAAAAAAAAGGCTTGTCTTTGTGAAACTTTTCTTAATTTAATCTATTGCAATTTAACACAGAGTTTGATTACTGATTTGTATATAAAAAGAAAAAACCAAAAAACCCAAAAACCAAAACCACCCCAGAAAAGCCCGCCCAAAATGACAAAGAAGAAAGCAAATATTTATGGAAACACCTTTCCTTCCCCTCCTCATGCTCAACCTTAGCCACAAGCTCCTTTTACAGTGGGTCATCATTGCCTAAGCCAAAGTACCACCAGCTCCCTGCCTGCGGGAGTTTTGTGGTGTGGTGGAGAGTTTGCATCAGTCTCATCTCTGGGTGGAACCAGCTGTGTGAGGCACGGGCAGATCATGGACACCTCCCACACAGGGCACCTCAGAAGCCAATCCCGGCCAACCAAAGCCTCTGCTATTTGTGCCTGATGCACTGCCTACTTTCTTTTGATCTTTAGAAAATATTGCAAAAGTTTTGTGTGGTGCTTTATGAGACTTTGGGCATCCTAAGCTTCACTGCTTTGGATGGCCATGGCCATACCTTCACGTTGTGTAGATTATGTGTATAACAGGGAACGAAGCAGCCTAGGGACTAGTCACTATTTAAGAGGAGAGAAGAATATTACTGTGTTGGCGTGCTTTTTCCTATGCTAACTGATGGTTTGGAGCCCCTCAGGCACCCCTACAGAGTGTTATGGTCCAGGCTGCCACCTTGGCTCTCAACGGATTTAGAAACAGGAGATAGAAAATGTGGTGCAGCATGGAGTAGACCTAGAGCTGAAGCTGATCCTTGGGATAGACTTTCCACAGTGGTACACAGAATAGCCTCGGTGGAGATGAAGAGAACTCTACTTGTATTAATTAATTGTGGGTTTACTGGGTTGTCCCCTCTTCATTTTTACTGCATCAGATAAGCTGGCTATGCTGGATGAGAGGAGAAATGTTTAGCATGGTGTGGCCTGAGAAACCTGGGCCTTCTTTTTTCAAAGAATAATTTTTTCTGACCCTTACCCATCAGTAGTGTGTTCTCTACATCTGGGACTAGACCCTAAATTTGTTACCACTTGCCCAGAAGAAACGAATATATGGTTCCTTAAATTGGCCTGAAGGGTTGTGGGATGGAGGGAATTTATTGTGGTGTCAAAATGTGCAAACTAGTAAGAATCCCTTAAATTTTAAGTATTTTCTCTTCATGTTGATTAAAGCAAATGCTCGCCCCATTTATGCTACTGACATTCTGTATTTGTTTCATTTCCTAAGCAGATGCTTTGCCTGAAGAAAGCTGACTGGTGAAAACATAATCACAGTACCTGGTCAAGGATTTAAATAAACATGCTATAGTAATCTGAACAAGTGAGTCAAGCTTTTACTTACTTTTGACTTCCATCAGCAACCTGCAGCCTTTAAAATAGAAATTTAATTTGCAGAGCCAGTTCTTTTAATGGATTACTCATCCTGGCAAACATTGCACTCAAAACATTATATCCAATACTAAATCATAATGACTTTAAACTGGATGTGAGGTGTCTTTTTATCATACATAAAAGCCCTTTCAGAAGTTTTTATTGCCTGTGACTGAATACTCTTCTGTCCTAAGTTTTCTGACAGAACACAGTAAAACATCAGTGGCTAAACTTTCTGGATGCTGCACCTGAACACTGCATTGAAAAGTGGATTTATTTAATTACTTACCGTTGCAAACCTACTCCAGCGCATTGCAAGCCTTTCAGAAAGGAGGTTTAACAGCACAGAAATAGATGAACATCTAAATGAGAACTTTAAATGTCTATGAAATATCCTCCACACGTATTTTGCTGTGCAGTTTCCTTGCTTCTGTGAAGGTGATGAAGGTGGTGTTAGCAGGGAGAGGCAACTGTGGGAACACGTGCAACGGCTTTCAGCCACAGACAGGTTTCTGCAAGGATTTTCAGATGCATGTTAAATGCAGCTGAAGCAGACATGTAGTTGCCAAGACTGGTGCAGCCTGGTGGTTGCAAGCGCAGCTTGTCCTTGCTTTGATCGTATACATTTGTCAGTGCTGCCAGGTTCCACTTTATAATGAAGCATTGCAATGCCCAGCAGAAGTTCAAAATCAAAACATCGGTGGGTCCTTTTTCTCACCTGTTGTAAGTCACCTAAAATTGGATAGTCTTGATCTAAGATAGTCAGCCAGCTTTCATTTATAATCGAAGGCAATTATGTGCCTTTGTGAAGTAATTTGTCTTATCTGGATTTGACCCTGTCTTTGAGCAAGGTGAGGTATCCTTGTTTGGTATATACTTCTTCCTATTATACTATAAATAGAGTTACTACAAAGTAGGAAGAGACCTGAAAAACTTGCTAGGGACTCCTACATTAACTGAAATGAAGTTAGTCTCATTGATGACAGGAGAAATCAACTCAGCTTGAGAGTTACGCTCCTGCAAACTCTATATATGTGTGTCACTGGTTAGGGGTGGACTGGCCACTAGACAAATGACAGATGCTCTATACTAACCCCTCTCCCTTCCCAAAGGGGAAAGAGAAAGAAAGTAAGGGAGAGAGGCTTATGGGTTGGAAAACTAAAACTACTTTACTGAAAATACTACTAATAAATTGAAATATGTACAAATATAGAAAAAACCAATATGGAACCCTGATGGCAACCATGTCATCATCACCACTGATGATGTGGGCAGACACTGGGGAAAGTCCAGACAGCGGTAGATGGGAACCGGATTCAGGAGCTGGATTCTGGAACTGGATTCAGGAATGCACGGATTGGGATCGAAGGCAGAACGGACAGAGTCCTCCTCGGACACTGGTCATTGAAGAAGAGAGCTTGACCCTTGTGATCCCTCAGCTTTATACCAAATATGACGTCTATGGGATGGAACATCTTGTTGGTCGGTGTAGGGTCACCTGTCCTGTCCGCTCCTCCCCACAGGTGCAGCCTCTCACTTACTGTTCCCCCACCGTGGGACACAGGATTTAGCAGTGACCTTGGTCTGCACAGCAGAAAGTGTAAGCAAGAGCCTTTCTGCACACCAGTCCCTGGTAGTAACTGTCAACATTAAACGTTAACACTGTCTGCAAAAATATGCCGTTACATTCAGAAAGTGCAGTTACTTTGAAGCGACTGAGCTACAAAGTAAAATCACCAAACAGCATTAATTCTGTTCTAACTCAAACCAGGACAACGTAGGACAGGACAGACGTGGAATCAACGATCTCAAAGTCAGCTGAGAAGTTAAAGATTTCATCACTCTTAAATTTGGCTAGAAACCTGGACTTAAGAAGAACTTACCTGGTAAAGCACATCAGGCATCAGGATTATTTCTTCTGTTCAAGTCTGGCAGAAGTGAGTAAACCTGATCACCTGTAACACACTATGGGCCAACCACCTGGGATATAAGGTGTAAGCGTGGCATCCACCTCTACCATGTGTTTCGTTTTGAAGTGTGTCAGTGTGTGGTTTTGCACGCAAGATAAGGAAATGAATGTTTCAGAGAGTTAAGGATGTTGTAGAGAATGAAGAGCCCAGCATTGTCAGGACTCGCCTAGCTGACTTTCGTTGTAACCATTGAAGTTTAAGTGGATTGGGGGGGGTTGTTGTTTCTTTATTTGTTTTTTTGTTTTTTTCATGGAAACACAAAATCTGAGGAATCTTTATGCATCCCAAATTTAAAAGCTGGTGTGTTTTAGTTCTGAAGAGGCAGAGTTTCTATCTAGTTATCTTCATGTAGGAAATTTGGGCTCTCTATTTCCTTGTGATTGTGACCAATGCCAGTGACTAATATTGCTGCCTGGATTTGTCAGCATAAAAAATAAAACATGTAAGAGCCAACCACTTGTGAAATGACTGTCAACATTTTTTGCCCTGCAATGCCATTTCCATTTCATTTCAGAAAAAATAATTATGCTTATTGCTCTAAGGTATGTGAATTCTTTACATGTTTTTGGGGACCATCTGCAGAAAAGAAGAAAATGCTGGATATTTCTTTTCACTAGTTTAGTCCCAATTTATAAAACTGAAGTATGCCTGTATTTCAAACTAGATTCTTATCCATGTTACAGACTTTTAAACGAATTGCACTTCAAATAAAAATGAAGAATGAGCATAGGATATAAATGAGAAATCAAAAATATGCAAATAAAGTTTCGTATGAAGTAACAGATTACAGTGACACACTGTATTTAACAGTCCTATAATTTATAATAATGTTATAGATTAATGCAAAGTAATAATGGCTGGATTTATTTTTCTTCCTTTGCAATGTAACTGCTTTTCTCATCTCTCTTGCTCCTATTAGGTACTGGAAAGTAGGATAGTCTTTATGAAACCTGAGCTAATAAAAATGAACAGTATTTCACAAGCACATTATTTTAAAATAAGGTGAGGGTCTTCCATTAGGTATTTTGGAAGGTGAGGACAAGGCTAGCAGTAACTCTTAAAAATGCCAGGGTTATAGCCACAACAGTCTTTCTTAGGAAACTGGATTTTTTTTTTTCCCTGCATTCACATCTAGACAGCCTCACTGACTCATGTTTAGGGGTTTACTGGTATAGACTTTATGCAACTCCAACATCCTTTTGGGTGCAGGACTGCAGCATTTCTCAGCTCTTCCCTGGTAATTACAGCAAGAGTCTTCTTACCTTCTCCCAAAGTGACACTAATGAACAGAAATCTGTTGTCTGCACAGAATAGTAAAGACTTGTACCGTGACCTACCAGGCTGTGAATGGTCGTCTCTGCTTATTATAGATTATAGTTACTGAAGGCACGACGGAGACAAGTCTTATGATAAGAAAATCTCTTCTCTTCAAGGTAGCCTGAGACCACAACTCCAGTGACCAGTCAGCATCGCAAGAGAGGACACCCAAAGCAGTTCTCACTGAATAGAATAAGAATAGAATAAGTAAGATCATGGTACCCGTTCAAAGGGAGGAATTGGTTTTATTTTATTAGGGGTTTTATTTTACTCTTGTCTCCTGCGTCCTGTCCCACACCCTTTGTTTTTGTTTGCAAAACCCACAGAAGACACAAAGACACTTTGAATACAAAATAAAAACAATGTGACTCAATTGGTTTATTCACGATACATGTTAGATTCTGTTACATTTTTCTTATTTTTTTACTTCTATTTAAAGACTAAAGAATTAACACAGTTGCAGAAACTATTCTTTTCTCATTGTGTTAGAACAGCAACACCAAATCATTTTGTATGAGCAAGAATATCAAATGTAAATTTTCTTTTAATGTTGGCTGCATAATAAGATACTGTGTTTATAAGCTCATATTAAAAATAAGATGTATTTTTTCCCAGAGGAGTGTAATACATGACTGCACTACTTCTGAGTGTGATAAAAATGTACTGAAGTCTTAAGTTTTCAGAAAATCCTTTTAAAACATTTTTTTATTATTATTAATGAATTTGGGCTGTAATTTCCATAGGAAACTCCAGAATTGCAAAACTGAACATTCGTAAAAAACTTATATTTTTTATGCCATTTTTTCTATTTTAACTTTTTAAGTTGTTTAAACTTTTTTACATCAAACCACTCAAAATAATATAATAAATAGCGAATGAAACCACTGGTTTGAATTTTAAGACCTTGTTTCAAAAAATGAAATGTTATATTTCAACTGGCCTGTAAGAAAATGTTCTCCAAACAGACTTTATTTACCAAACATCTATTTCCAGAATATCAATTCTGATGAAACACTATCTTTGCACACAGGAAAATACTCCAGTTTCAATACTTGTGTCTAACCGTAGTGTCAG